>NC_092382.1:111344566-111414198 GCF_030028105.1 Mobula birostris | reverse complement strand
CCCTCATCCCTCCCTGCATTCCCTCTCCCTCATCCCTCCCCTGCATTCCCTCTCCCTCATCCCTCCCCTGCATTCCCTCTCCCTCATTCATCCCCTACAGACCCTCTCCCTCAACCCTCCCCTACAGACTCCCTCATCCCTCCCCTACAGACCCTGTCCCTCATCCCTCCCCTACAGACTCCCTCATCCCTCCCCTGCATTCCCTCTCCCTCATCCCTCCCCTGCATTCCCTATCCCTCATCCATCCCCTACAGACCCTCTCCCTCAACCCTCCCCTACAGACTCCCTCATCCCTCCCCTACAGACCCTCTCCCTCATCCCTCCCCTGCATTCCCTGTCCCTCATCCCTGCATTCCCTCTCCCTCATCCCTCCCTGCATTCCCTCTCCCTCATCCCTCCCCTGCATTCCCTCTCCCTCATCCCTCTCCTGCATTCCCTCTCCCTCATCCCTCCCCTACAGACCCTCTCCCTCAACCCTCCCCTACAGACTCCCTCATCCCTCCCCTACAGACCCTGTCCCTCATCCCTCCCCTGCATTCCCTCTCCCTCATCCCTCCCCTGCATTCCCTCTCCCTCATCCCTCCCCTGCATTCCCTCTCCCTCATCCATCCCCTACAGACCCTCTCCCTCAACCCTCCCCTACAGACTCCCTCATCCCTCCCCTACAGACCCTGTCCCTCATCCCTCCCCTACAGACTCCCTCATCCCTCCCCTGCATTCCCTCTCCCTCATCCCTCCCCTGCATTCCCTGTCCCTCATCCATCCCCTACAGACCCTCTCCCTCAACCCTCCCCTACAGACTCCCTCATCCCTCCCCTACAGACCCTCTCCCTCATCCCTCCCCTGCATTCCCTGTCCCTCATCCCTCCCCTGCATTCCCTCTCCCTCATCCCTCCCTGCATTCCCTCTCCCTCATCCCTCCCCTACAGACCCTGTCCCTTATCCCTCCCCTACAGACCCTCTCCCTTATCCCTCCCCTACAGACCCTCTCCCTCATCCCTCCCCGACAGACCCTGTCCCTCATCCCTCCCCTACAGACCCTCTCCCTTATCCCTCCCCTGCATTCCCTCTCCCTCATCCCTCCCCTGCATTCCCTGTCCCTCATCCCTCCCCTGCATTCCCTCTCCCTCATCCCTCCCCTACAGACCCTGTCCCTCATCCCTCCCCTACATTCCCTCTCCCTCATCCCTCCCCTCTCTGCACCCCTCTGTACCGCTCACTCTCTCTCCCACCTCCCCTCTCGTTCCATCTCTCCCTGCCCCCTCTTTTCAACCTCTCTCCCCCCACGGCCACCCTCCCGCCCGCTATTCCCCTCCCTCCCTCGTCTCCTCATCTCCATCTCACCTCTCTACCCGTTCCCCACCCCCCCGACCCACTCTGTCGCCGTCACCCGCTCCCCTCTCCCCCTCATTCCCCGCCCTCCCCCGGCCACCCTTATCTCTCTCGACCACCCTCCCGCACACACTCAATCTCCACCCACCCTGCACCCCCCCCCCCGCACTTCCTGACGCTGTTCTCGGTTCCTCTCTGCAGCAGACCTTCACCTGCTGTTTGCTGCAGTTGGTCAGACACCCCCCCCCACTGCCAAACTTGTCAACGCCGGCTTCCTCTGACAACGGTTGCTTCCCCTTTCTGGGCTCAGAGACGCAGAGAATCGGCGACAGGATGGATGACAGCGAGAATTACATGAACGTGAAGATTGCAAAGACAGACTCGCGGTCTCCGTCCTGGGGTGAGAGGGGCGGAGGGAGGGAACTTTGCTCTGCGTTTGTCCGTGGGAGTGTCTGATGGGACGGTGCGGAGGGAGATTCACTCTGTGTCTGACCCCGGGAGTGTGTGATGGGACGGTGCGGAGGGAGATTCACTCTGTGTCTGACCCCGGGAGTGTGTGACGGGACGGTGCAGAGGGACATTCACTCTGTGTCTGACCCCGGGAGTGTGTGATGGGACGGTGTGGAGGGACATTCACTCTGTGTCTGACCCCGGGAGTTTGTGATGGGACGGTGCGGAGGGACATTCACTCTGTGTCTGACCCCGGGAGTGTGTGTGTATCTCGGCCTGAAACGTCGACTGCACCTCTTCCTAGAGATGCTGCCCGGCCTACTGCGTTCACCAGCAACTTTGATGTGTGCAGCCTCTCCTCTTGTAGGCTTATCTACATATTGTGTCAGGAAACTTTCCTGTACACACCTAACAAACTCCACCCCACCAAAACCCCTCACGCTAGGGAAATGCCAATCGATAGCTGGGAAGTTAAAATCTCCCACTTCAACAACCCTCTTATTATTACTCCTTTCCAGAATCTGTCTCTCTATCTGCTCCCTGAGGTTCCTGTTACTATTGGGTGGTCTATAAAAAACACCCAGTAAAGTTATTGACCCCTTCCTGTTTCTAACTTGCACCCACAGAGACTCAGTAGACAATCCCTCCATGTCTTCCTCCTTTTCTGCAGCCATGACACTATCTCTGATCAACAGTGCCAGTCCCCACCTCTTTTACCTCCCTCCTTGTCCTTTCTGAAACATCTAAAGCCTGGCACTTGAAGTAACCATTCCTGCCCCTGAGCCATCCAAGTCTCTGTAAATGGCCACAACATCATAGATTCAGGTGCTGATCCAGGCTCTAAACTCACCCGCTTTGTTCATGATACTCCTTGCATTAAAATAGACAGATCTCAAACCATCGGTCTGAGCACATCCCTTCTCTATCACCTGCCTATCCTCCCTCTCACACTGTCTACAAGCTTTCTCTATTTGTGAGCCAACCTCCCTTTCCGCCGTCACTTCAGTTCGGTTCCCACCACCCCAGCAGCCATTCTGGTTTAAGTTCTCCACAGGATGCTGCCTGGATTACGGGGTGCAAAGGGGATTCACCAGGATTCTGCCTGGATTAGAGAGGGTGCAGAGATTAACCAGGATGCTGTCTGGATTAGAGAGGGTGCAGAGGAGATTCACCAGGACGCTGCCTGGATTAGAGAGGGTGCAAAGGGGATTCACCAGGATTCTGCCTGGATTAGAGAGGGTGCAGAGGAGATTCACCAGGACGCTGCCTGGATTAGAGAGGGTGCAGGGGAGATTCACCAGGACGCTGCCTGGATTAGACAGGGTGCAGAGGAGATTCACCAGGATGCTGCCTGGATTAGAGAGGGTGCAGGGGAGATTCACCAGGGTGCTGCCTGGATTACGGGGTGCAAAGGGGATTCACCAGGATTCTGCCTGGATTAGAGACGGTGCAGAGATTTACCAGGATGCTGTCTGGATTAGAGAGGGTGCAGAGGAGATTCACCAGGACGCTGCCTGGATTAGAGAGGGTGCAAAGGGGATTCACCAGGATTCTGCCTGGATTAGAGACGGTGCAGAGATTTACCAGGATGCTGTCTGGATTAGAGAGGGTGCAGAGGAGATTCACCAGGATGCTGCCTGGATTACAGAGGGTGCAGAGGAGATTCACCAGGATGCTGTCTGGATTAGAGAGGGTGCAGAGGAGATTCACCAGGACGCTGCCTGGATTAGAGAGGGTGCAGAGGAGATTCACCAGGATGCTGCCTGGATTAGAGAGGGTGCAGAGGAGATTCACCAGGACGCTGCCTGGATTAGAGAGGGCGCAGAGGAGATTCACCAGGATGCTGCCTGGATTAGAGAGGGTGCAGAGGAGATTCACCAGGATGCTGCCTGGATTAGAGAGGGTGCAGAGGAGATTCACCAGGATGCTGCCTGGATTAGAGAGGGTGCAGAGGAGATTCACCAGGATGCTGCCTGGATTAGAGAGGGTGCAGAGGAGATTCACCGGGATGCTGTTTGGATTAGAGAGGGTGCAGAGGAGATTCACCGGGACACTGCCTGGATTAGAGAGGGTGCAGAGGAGATTCACCGGGACGCTGCCTGGATTAGAGAGGGTGCAGAGGAGATTCACCAGGACGCTGCCTGGATTAGAGAGGGTGCAGAGGAGATTCACCAGGATGCTGCCTGGATTAGAGAGGGTGCAGAGGAGATTCACCAGGATGCTGCCTGGATTAGAGAGGGTGCAGAGGAGATTCACCAGGACACTGCCTGGATTAGAGAGGCTGCAGAGGAGATTCACCAGGATGCTGTCTGGATTAGAGAGGGTGCAGAGGAGATTCACCAGGATGCTGCCTGGATTAGAGAGGGTGCAGAGGAGATTCACCAGGATGCTGTCTGGATTAGAGAATATGTTTTATGAGGAGAAATTGAGTGAGCTCGGGCTTTTCTCTTTGGAGCGAAGGAGGATGAGAGGTGACTTGATAGAGGTGTACAAGATGATAAGTGACGTAGATCGAGTGGACAGTTGAGACTTTTTCTGGAGGGAGGGTGGAAATGGCTAACACGAGGGGCATAATTTCTTGGTGATTGGACGTAAGTATAAGGGGGATATCAGAGGTGGTTTACTTTACACAGAGAGTGGTGGGTGTGTGGAACGCCCTGATGGCAGGTACATCAGGGATTTTTAAGAGACTCTCAGATAGACACCTGGATGACAGGAAAATGGAGAGAGGGTTAGATTGAGATTAGAGTAGGTTAATATTTTGGCACCACATCGAGGGTCGAAGGACCTGTACTGTGTTGCAATGTTTGAACATAGAACCTGTGTTAAAAACCTTCCTTTGACATCCCCCCCCCGACCTATACTTTCTTCCGATCACCAAGAAATTATGCCCCCCTCCTTATTAGTCATTTTCACCCTCCATCGGGAAAATGTCTCTGGCTGTCCAGCCTTAAAAATACTCCCCCTTGTATTAGACATTCCACCCCCACCCCAGCCTATTGAGCTGGAAGGGGTACAGAGAGAGATTTTGGAGGGTACTGCCGGCTCTCGAGGCCGAGAGTTACAGTAAGGGGGATAGGTAGCGTAGGACTTTGATCCTTGGAGGGTAGACGACCGAGAGATGACTTTGCAGGTGCATAGTAAATTATGAGCGCCATAGTGAAGCTGGACAGGGATCTTCCAAAGGGAGCACAGTTTTCAGGAGAGAAGGGGCAAGGTCTAAAAAGGGACTCGAGGGAGATGGTTTTCACACAGAGGATGGAGAGAATACGGAATAGACCGAGCTGCTGGAGGAAGAATCCTGTGCAGGTAGATTAACAGCATTCAAAAGGCCTTTCCATGGAAGGGGGTTTAAAGATTAATGATGATCTTTGTCACAAGTACGTCAACCGGAGAGTGAGATGTGTCGCTGGCGTCAGTGAGGATTGTGCAGACAAGGCATAGCATGGCTACGAGTTGTGAAAAAGATCATCTTTAATCTTTGAACCTCTCCCTATCGAAAGGCTTTTGGACTGTGGGAGGAAACTGGAGTGCACGCGGGAGGTCGCGTGGCCGGGGGGAGGGGTGGGGAGCACACAAACTCCTTACTGACAGCAGGGGGAATGAAACCTCGATCGGTGATTGCTGGCCACGGGAAATGTTGGCATGGACCAGCTGGGCCATCTTGTATGACTCAGTCCCTTTGCTTCCTTTCACAGAGAAGGATCCCACAGCGACTTGAAAAGGACTTTTCTCCACAAGCGTTAAGAACAATGTTTCAGTAACTTGTAATCACTCAAAATAAATAAATTTCTTAACCCATCGGTGTCATGGTGTATCTGCAGACCCAAGCACAGGATCACACAGAGACCCGGAAGGGTTAAACAAAAATAGGAATTTTATTACCCAGAGAGACAAATAAGTTCTTGGATAACAAGGTCTAAGGCATTTAACAAGGTTCCACATGGTAGGCTTATTCAGAAAGTCAGAAGGCATGGGATCCAGGGAAGTTTGGCCAGGTGGATTCAGAATTGTCTTGCCTGCCGAAGGCAGAGGGTGGTGGTGGAGGGAGTACATTTAGACTGGAGGAATGTGACTAGTGGTGTCCCACAAGGATCTGGTCTGGGACCTCTACTTTTCGTGATTTTTATTAACGACCTGGATGTGGGGGTAGAAGGGTGTGTTGGCAAGTTTGCAGACGACACAAAGGTTGGTGCTGTTGTAGATAGTGTAGAGGATTGTCGAAGATTGCAGAGAGGCATCGACAGGATGCAGAAGTGGGCTGAGAAATGGCAGATGGTGTTCAACCCGGAGAAGTGTGAGGTGTTACACTCTGGAAGGACAAACTCCAAGGCAGAGTACAAAGTAAATGGCAGGATACTTGGTAGTGTGGAGGAGCAGAGGGATCTCGGAGTACATGTCCACAGATCCCTGAAAGTTGCCTCACAGGTGGATAGGGTAGTTAAGAAAGCTTATGGGGTGTTAGCTTTCATAAGTCGAGGGATAGAGTTTAAGAGTCGCGATGTAATGATGCAGCTCTATAAAACTCTGGTTAGGCCACACTTGGAGTTCTGTGTCCAGTTCTGGTCACCTCACTATAGGAAGGATGTGGAAGCATTGGAAAGGGTACAGAGGAGATTTACCAGGATGCTGCCTGGTTTAGAGAGTATGCATTATGATCAGAGATTAAGGGAGCTAGGGTTTTACTCTCTGGAGAGGAGGAGGATGAGAGGAGACATGATAGAGGTGTACAAGATATTAAGAGGAATAGATAGAGTGGATAGCCAGTGCCTCTTCCCCAGGGCACCACTGCTCAATACAAGAGGACATGGCTTTAAGGTAAGAGGTGGGAAGTTCAAGGGGGATATTAGAGGAAGGTTTTTTACTCAGAGAGTGGTTGGTGCGTGGAATACACTGCCTGAGTCAGTGGTGGAGGCAGATACATTAGTGAAGTTTAAGAGACTACTAGACAGGTATATGGAGGAATTTAAGATGGGGGGTTATATGGGAGGCAGGGTTTGAGGGTCAGCACAACAATGTGGTCCAAAGGGCCTGTACTGTGCTCTACTATTCTATGTTCTATGACTCGACGCTACTGACGTTACTACTGCTGAGGTCTATCTAAGTCTCTCTGCAGTCTCTCTGTTTCCTTAACACTACCCGCTCCTCCACCTATCTTTGCATCATTGGCAAATTTAGCCACAAATCCATTAATACCATTGTCCAAACAATTGACATACGTTGTGAAAAGCAGCGGTCCCAATACCGACCCCCTGTGGAACTCCGCTGGTAACCGGCAGCCAGCCAGAACAGGATCGCTTGATTCCCACTCTCTGTTTTCTGCCGACCAGCCATGCTCCACCCACTCTAGTAACTTCCCTGTAATTCCCATGGGCTCTTATCTTGCTAAGCAGCCTCGTGTGCGGCACCTTGTTAAAAGCCTTCTGAAAATCCAATTACACCACATCTACTACATCTCCTTTGTCTACCCTGCTTGTAATTTCCTCAAAGAATTGCAGTCGGTTTGTCAGGCAGGATTTTCCTTTCTGGAAACCATGCTGGCTTTGACCTATCTTGTCCTGTGCCTCCAGGTACTCCGTAATCTCATCCCTAACAATCGATTCCAACAACTTCCCAAACGCTGATGTCAGACTAACAGATCTATAGTTTCCTTTCTGCTGACTCCCACCCTTCTTAAATAGCAGAGTACCATTTGCAACTTTCCACTCATCCAGTACAATGCCAGAATCTATTGATTCTTGAAATATCATTGTTAATGCCTCCGCAATCTCTCCAGCTGCTTCCTTCAGAACTCGAGGGTGCATTCCATCAGGTCCAGGAGATTTATTCACCCTCAGACCATTAAGCTTCCTGAGCACCTTCTCAGTCGTAATTTTCACTGCACAAACTTCACTTCCCTGACGCTCTTGAATGTCCGGTATACTGCAGATGTCTTCCACTGTGAAGACTGATGAAAAATATGCATTCAGTTCCTCTACACGAGGAATTCTGCAGATGCTGGAAATTCAAGCAACGCACATCAAAGTTGCTGGTGAACGCAGCAGGCCAGGCAGCATCTCTAGGAAGAGGTACAGTCGAGTTTTCGGGCCGAGACCCTTCGTCAGGACGAACTGAAGGAAGAGTTAGTAAGAGATTTGAAAGTGGGAGAGGGAGGGGGAGATCCGAAATAATAGGAGAAGACAGGAGGGGGAGGGATGGAGCCAAGAGTTGGACAGGTGATTGGCAAAAGGGGATACGAGAGGATCATGGGACAGGAGGCCCAGGGAGAAGGAAAAGGGGGAGGGGGAGACCCAGAGGATGGACAAGGGGTATAGTCAGAGGGACAGAGGGAGAAAAGAGAGAGAGAGAGAGATAGAATGTGTGTATATAAATAAATAACGGATGGGGTACGAGGGGGAGGTGGGGCATTAGCAGAAGTCAGAGAAGTCGATGTTCATGCCATCAGGTTGGAGGCTACCCAGATGGAATATAAGGTGTTGTTCCTCCAACCTGAGTGTGGCTTCATCTTTACAGTAGAGACCTCCTCTACTTGTAATTTACTTATTTTCTTTTATTGTAGTTTTCTAGTAATGTACTTATTTATTTTATCATTATAGTAATTTTTAAAAATACTTTGCACAATACTGCTGTCACAAAACAACAAATTTCATATTGGACAGGACAATGATGATGAATCTAATTTTAATTCTAGAGTTTGCAGTGCACAATTACACAAAGACTGACAGAGTGAGACACACAGAGACACAGAGACAGAGACACAGAGACACTCATAGAGACACAAGAGAGATAGAGATACTCAGAAAGACAGGGAGACAATCAGAGTGACACAAAGACACTCAGAGAAAGACACACACAGCAAACGACACATAGACAGCAAGATGGGGAGACACATTAGGGCTAGAGAGACACAAAGACAGAGAGACATGGAGACACTCAGAGAGACACAGAGACACAGCAAAAGACGGAGAGGAGACACACACACAGTGGGAGACAGAGTGGGACGTACAGGTGGGAAGATGTAGTCTCTCTCTACTTCAGAGTCAGCAATTCCTCTCTCACATTAACAATTTCCCTTCATGCACACAGCGTATGGGTTCCAACATATTAACACACACACACAGTCTCTCTCTCTCTCTCTCTCTCAGAAACATACACACCACCCCTCCTTGCTCTCCCACATCCCTACGCAATGTCAAATACTGCTTCCATTAGGTGTTTTGCTGTGTTGGAATCAGTTGGTTTTGAGTTCAACTAATAAAGTTTGCATTAGGACGAAAATTGAAGTTACCAACATTTTTAAGGCTTATATTTTCACAACCTGTGGTGTGTGTCTCCACCTGCTGGTAGCAAAGTGGTATAGCAGACACTACGGTTATATGACACGCACGCTGTTTTAATTCTCCTTTTGCCTGTCCCAGGGATGTGGACTTACCTCAGAGTCAGAGTGTCAGTCTGCACAAGTCACTATCTTGTCTTTGTCTGAGGTTTCACATCATCTGCACCCGTTCCTTTGCTTAAACTTTAAAATGCACGACCACAAGGCACCTCATTCTTGAACTCCAAAGAGAGCCCAGGGATCAAATGAAGTTCAGGAAGGGCGCGAGAGGTTTATCTCGGCCGGATTGGTGTCGGTGAAGGAGGGGTTAAACCCGGTTCCAGTACGGATCTGGAGAGACACTGGAGTTTGTCAGTCATTGATCTTAAAGAGTGTATTAGACTTTAGTTCAGAGACCCAGACTAGGGAGGTCAGGGTGATAAAAGGCATTGGGAAAGGAACTGAAGCAGTACCTTTGCACCAGATACACCTAAAAAGCAACTTGGTCTCCGGACCGGTCACGACAGGGGTGAGGCCCGAATTACCGATGGAAGACGTGGAGGTCTTACTCGGTAATGGCCTCGCCGGCGGAGAGGTGTACCCAGCAGTAAGATTGACAAGCCAGCCTGCCAGGACAGAAGACCCGACCATGGACTCACAGGTTCATCCCGTTTGCGCCGTGAATGGGCGCATGTCCAGAAAGGCTGCCGAAGTGAATATAGATTTAGCTGAGACGTTTCTACCAGCCTTGTACCAGGAGGGGTTAGAAAGTGAGAAGAAGGGGCGTAGTGAAACGGAAGTTGAGGTAGACTTATCATTAGCAAGGAAGGAGATTATACTGGCACAGGAGCGAGACGAGGAGCTGATGGTCTTGACGGAGACAGCTCTCTCCGAAGCAGAATTGAAAAGGGAGCCAGTGGGCTATTATGTGAAGGAGGGAGTGCTAATGAGGAAATGGAGACCAAGTACCGTGCCCGCAGATGAGGAATGGGGGGTGATAATGCCGAAAATTTATGGGGCTGAGATTCTTAACCTGGCCCACAAGATACCCCTCGGTGGACACTTTGGGTGAGGAAAACAGTCAAAGAGTTTGACTGGCCGCACGGGAGGAAGGATGCTATTGACTAGTATAGACGTGAACTAACACAGTTACAGGCTATTGATATGTTAACAGCTTGCCACAGACCTAGTCGGTGTTGTCAGGAAAATTAATGAGGCTAGGGTGCCACCTGATAAGGGGAAAACCCATTTTGGAAAGATAAGCATGGTGCCGACCAGATGGGGAAGTCTATTGTTTTGGCCAGCTTTGCTGATAAGGTCTCTCCCTTAACCCCCGAACAGAGCGAGCCGCTGAAGAAGGTAATTAACCGGCACGTACACGTTTGTCCGGATGTCCCGGGGCGATGCCAAGAGACGGTACATGGTGTTGTGGTCACATCAGGTCAGCCTAGTAAGCAGCACCCCTATCGGATGATTAATTCAGTGACAAAAGGGCGAAAGAACGCAGAAGCGTGTATTGACGATTTAGTGGTCTGGAGTGACACGTGGAAGGAGCACATTGTGGCAGTAGAGAAACTGTTTAAACGGCTGTTTGAAGCCAGCCTGACAGTGAACCTCGCAAAAAGTGAATTCGACCACGCGAAGGTCACTTATCTGGGATTTGTGGTGGGACAGGGGCAGCTGGCTCCGATGCAGGTTAAGGTGCGGGCTATCTCCGAAGTCCCCACCCCGACAGACAAGAGAGTCCTGAGAAGGTTCTTGGGGATGGTGGGGTACTATCGGAAGTTTTGCAAAAACTTTGTGGATATTACCCTCCCTCTTACTAAGCTCTTGCCAAAGAATGCTAAGTTTGTGTGGGACGACCTGTGTTATATTCGTCCGGGACGGAAACCACTGAGAATTTACACTGATCACAACCCATTAGTGTTTTTGGCCACTACGAAGGATAAAAACGAAAGGTTGCTAAATTGGAGCCTGGTCTTAGAGGATATTAAAATAACACATATAAAAGGCACGGAAAATGTGATTGCTGACTGTCTGTCAAGGTGTTGACAACTTAAAGTTCTCTGTATTAGCCGAATAGCTGATGACCCTGTATATCAGTATGTACCTAATAATGTATTCATGCCTATAATTTTCACCCCGGTAAAAATTCTTTGAAGGATAGGGGTGTGACGAAAAACCAAGTTGTCAGAAGATTGATGCTAATGAGAGAGAGATAAGTGAGACAATGAAGAAACATTCAAAATGCTAATAAGAGAGAAGAGAGAGATTAACGAGAAAGAAACACATTTCAGAATATTGACAGACCGGTTGCTTTGATTCTGAACTGTTTGAAGTTTGATGGACAGGCGATACCCCAGCAGGGGGATAAAAAGGAACAGGTTTGCTAAGGCACGGCAGACCCCACGAGATCACGAGATAACGAGACCCTGGAAGAGCGGTGTGCCCCCACAAATGGTGGGAGTTGGAGGTCTGGTTCGAGGGAACCGACCATAGACTGACAGGGTGACAAGGGACGATCGGCGGGAAACTGGTGTGTGTGTCCGCCCTTGCCTGGGTGCCGGGTTCACCGCAGATTTGCATCTCTCTCTCTCTCTCCCCAACGGCACAACAGCGATTACTGCGAACTGTACTAGCTGAACTGACCTCTGCGTCACTTGAGACTGATCATTTTACCCCTGGACTGCGATAGAGATTGGTTGATTCCTATTACCCTAGTTCTGTGCACATGTGTGTTTTATCATTGCTAACCTGTTGCATTTATATCCTTACGATTAGAGTACCGTGTTACTTATTTCTTTAATAAAACTTTATCAATTTCCGGTAATCCAGACTCCAACTAGTGGTCCATTTCTGCTGGTTTGGCAACCCAGTTACGGGGTACGTAACAAGTGATACTGCATCTTGTTCCGATTCTTTTTTAGTTTGGCACCACATCCCGGACCTGACCCAGCACACTTTGGTGCTCTGTCTACGCCGTCAGCAGCAGAAACACAGGCAGTCAGGGTTCCTCAAGCCTGACTTTCATCCATTCAATTCAATCCTCAACAGTTACGGCAGAAGACCCACCGTGGAAGCAGATGGCTCACTCCCGCTACAAGGGGCATTGATATGTAAGCAATACATTTCAATTACTGTCAATCTCAGAAAGTGAATAAGTAAAGAGATGACTGAGAAGGGAGATAACAGTCTCGGATTAAATGGATTTGGGGTGGTGGGGGCAGCAGATATAGCATTGCCGGACGACGATTGGGAGGGCACGGTAGTTTAGCAGTTAGTGAAACGCTATTTCATGACCAGCGTCACACGTTCAATTCCCGCCGACTTCTGTAAGTTTCCCCAACGACCATCTGGATTTCTCCCTTAATAGCAAAGACCTGTGGGGTTAATAAGTTAATTGGTCACGGGGATGTAATTTGACGGCGCGGGCCGGTCGGATCTTTTGCCGTGTTGTATCTCTCAATACAGATAATTTATAGAATTACTGATATTCATTTAAAGAATTTTTGGAAACATCGTAATTAAGCCCCCACTGAATTCAGTCTTCCCACTTTTCCCACCTCCCCCATATCCCACAAACTCACCGACCTCACCCACCCTTGACCAGTCCCTTTCAAAAGCAAAAATGCTCAGATACAGGAAATCTGAAAATAAGCATCGGGTTCGGTCACATCTCTGGAGAAATGACCATTCATTACAAGCGCCACTGACTCCCAACGTTCCCGCGCTCCAAGACACCACCCTCGCTTAAACACGCACCGCATTCCCCAGTGACATGTCGACAGCTTAACTGAAGAAAGAATTGGACAATGAGATCGACAGAAGGTTATAGGTATTTATGAAGTATTTTATTTGTTTACTTAAGCAACAACAAAGCAATGGCCTGGATCCATCCAACCAGACGCTGGGGTTTGGGAGCTCCGGCTGAAAGCGGGACACCAGCACGGGGCAGCTCACAACTCGAAGTCGCTCTTCAGCAAGGGCTTGACTGAGGACAGCTTGTCATTCCAGTTGAAAGCGCAATAATTGGGCCATTCGTTACCCTCGAAAGTGATGAGTCGCTGACCGCATAGGTTGGCGTGCTGGAACAGAATCCACACGCCTGCCTTCACCTTATGGGAAGAGACGAGGTTTTCGAAGCCGGCTCTCCTCAGATCATTCGTCGTTTCCCTAATGCTGCGGCTTTGGCCGTAATAGTTGACGTGCTCGTACAGAACGATCTCCGGGTTCTTCAAATCCTCCTTCACCAGCCGCAAAGAGATAATTTTCTGATCCAGCTCGCCCAGACTTGCGTGGTCTCCGGGACCGAGCACCTTGAACGACCCCGTGAAGTTTTCGCCGGCGTACGCCACCCAGTGCTGGCCGATTACTCTGATCGAGCGGGCAGTATTACCGAAGTTCTGAACAGTAAGGTCGGGAACGTTGTCCACAAAGTCCTTGTCCTTCCCGGTAAAGTCAGGGTTTTCGTAGAGAGTGATTTTACTCATCTTGATACAGCGGTGAGTGCCGTCCACGAGTTTACAGAGGAGCAGCTGAAGCAAGAGTTGTTCCCCGGGTTAAATCTGCTCAGTGTTCGGTCAAACGACCAACAACAGCCATCAGCCAATCACGCTTTAGAGGAGCGGCCCCCTTTGGGAGGGGCCACGTCTGAGAGGCGAAGTTGTTGTTTCGAAGGGTTGTTGAAACTTGGGTGATATCCAATTCCTGTAGCTGGATTGTCAGGGCGGTGCGAGATCAAGGAATTCGGGCAGACTGCTGGAGGTGGGACTGATCCTTAAGAAGATGCGGACTGCTCAGAACATCAGCGATCAGAGTTTTAACGAGATGCTGGGGTTCCACCGAAGATGCAGGCAGGCAGATTTGTCTGACCAAAGGGGAAAGGGTGAGGGAGACAGTCAATGCAGAGTTCTCCCGTGTCCGTTTCACTTAGCAACAACGCTTCCCCCTTGGGTACTGCTGAGGTTGGGTGGTAACCTGTGAGGGAAAAAGAACAACATATTGTGTTCAGTGAAATTGAGGTTATGACCAGCTCTGAGGTTAGCGGGGAAGGTGCAGGTCAGGAAGGGGCTGGGGGAGAAAAGACATTCTGTAGCCGCACGAGAGATGGCAAGTTGAAGTTTCCCACCCGGATTTCTTTTTATAGTAGAAAACATAAATATAACCCAGGTTAATTAATACTAAAGATGTAATGGTATAAATATGGGGAAATAAAGCTATTCGAGATAGAATTGTGGCTGACCTGGGCGCTGGAAAGCGAAAGAAACGCAGCAAACTATGGGAAACTGAAGATATAAATTGTTAAAAGTGAAATTAGTCGGGAGTATCTCTACCCTACTTACTTGAGAACCTCCAGGTGAAACTCCTGGAGGAGAGACGATAATGATAAAAGAGCTGTTGAAGCTGCAGCTACAACTAGCAGCATTTGTAACGAGACAATATCGTCAGATACGAATGTCCAAGATCTGTACCGGGTAACCGGTAATTAGTTCTGTTTTGAGCTACTCAAACCAGAGCGGGAACAAAGTGTTCCATGTTTGATTAGATAGGGCATGAAGTGAAAAGATGAAGATCACGACGGAGAGGGAAATGGATCAGCCATGATGAAATAAATGACAGTGCAGAGCAACTTCTGCACTCAATACTTTGTTTCTTGAAGGCCAATGTGCCAAAAGCTTTCTTTATGTCCAGATGCCACTGTGCAGGAATCTTGGCGGTCGCTTTGTAAGTCTTGCCCTGGATTTCCCTTCACCTCACACTTGTCTGCATTAACTTTCATTTGCCATTGTTAGACCATTTTCCCAGCTGCTCCAGATCCTGCTGCAAGGTTCGATAGTCCTCCTCGTTGTCCACTGTGCCCCAGATCTTGCTACGGCTGCAAATTCATCTGGTTTAGCAATTTTTATTGACTTTTATTGACGGTGCCGATGCTTTGCAGTAGTTCAACTAAGCTAAAAATGTTTTGTTGATGGTTTTAATCTGTGCTCAGTGTCTGAGGCTTCTCCACTCAGTGTCCAACCATAATCAGCCAGGATTGATGGATGCCAGTTGCCCTGATACTGTTTCTCCGCGACCAAAGCTTTCAAAAGGCTTATCACTGACAGCACCGACATTTGCAGGGAAGAAGTCTAAATGGTGTTACATAGAAACATAGAAAATAGGTGCAGGAGTAGGTCATTCGGCCCTTCGAGCCTGCACCGCCATTCAGTATGATCATGGCTGATCATCCAACTCAGAACCCTGCACCAGCCTTCCCCCGATACCCCCTGATCCCTTTAGCCACAATGGCCATATCTAACTCCCTCTTAAATATAGCCAATGAACCGGCCTCAACTGTTTCCTCTGACAGAGAATTCCACAGATTCACCACTCTCTGTGTGAAGAAGTTTTTCCTAATCTCAGTCCTGAAAGGTTTCCCCTTTATCCTCAAACTGTGACCCCTCGTTCTGGACTTCCCCAACATCGGGAACAATCTTCCTGCATCTAGCCTGTCCAATCCCTTTAGGATTTTATGCGTTTCAATCAGATCCCCCCTCAATCTTCTAAATTCCAACGTGTACAAGCCCAGTTCATCCAGTCTTTCTTCATATGAAAGTCCTGCCATCCCAGGAATCAATCTGGTGAACCTTCTTTGTACTCCCTCTATGGCAAGGATGTCTTTCCTCAGATTAGGGGACCAAAACTGCACACAATACTCCAGGTGTGGTCTCACCAAGGCCTTGTACAACTGCAGTAGTACCTCCCTGCTCCTGTACTCGAATCCTCTTGCTCCCAATGCCAGCATACCATTCGCCTTTTTCACCGCCTGCTGTACCTGCATGCCCACTTTCAATGACTGGTGTATAATGACACCCAGGTCTCGTTGCACCTCCCCTTTTCCTAATCGGCCACCATTCAGATAATAATCTGTTTTCCTATTTTTGCCACCAAAGTGGATAACTTCACATTTATCCACATTAAATTGCATCTGCCATGGATTTGCCCACTCACCTAACCTATCCAAGTCACCCTGCATCCTCTTAGCATCCTCCTCACAGCTAACACTGCCGCCCAGCTTCGTGTCATCCGCAAACTTGGAGATGCTGCATTTAATTCCCTCATCCAAGTCATTAATATATATTGTAAACAACTGGGGTCCCAGCACTGAGCCTTGCGGTACCTCACTAGTCACTGCCTGTCATTCTGAAAAGGTCCAGTTTATTCCCACTCTTTGCTTCCTGTCTGCTAACCAATTCTCTATCCACATCAATACCTTACCCCCAATACCGTGTGCTTTAAGTTTGCACACTGATCTCTTGTGTGGGATCTTGTGAAAAGCCTTTTGAAAATCCAAATATACCACATCCACTGGTTCTCCCCTATCCACTCTACTAGTTACATCCTCAAAAAATTCTATGAGATTCGTCAGACATGATTTTCCTTTCACAAATCCATGCTGACTTTGTCCGATGATTTCACCGCTTTCCAATTGTGCTGTTATCACATCTTTGATAACTGACTCCAGCAGTTTCCCCACCACTGACGTTAGGCTAACCGGTCTATAATTCCCCGGTTTCTCTCTCCGTCCTTTTTTAAAATATCACTCGGGATGTTTTTGAAGCTTGGCTGTCGTCATTGCTGCAATACACGTCTTTACTTCTAGACTTTGCCTGCAGTTTTCCTTCACATTAGCATCTTCTATTTGAGCACTACAGTACAAAACAGGCCATTTGGCCCATCTAGACCTTGCCAAGCTATTTTTCTGCCCAGTCGCACTGACCTGTACTGGACATTACCCCTTCCACACATGTGGTTATCCAAATCTCTTATCAATCTTGAAATTGAACTTCTGCTGGCAACTCATTCCACACACACTCACCATACTCTCAGTGAAGATGTTCCCTTAAACATTTCACCTTTCACACTTAGGGAGTTTCTGCTGCTGGCCACATATTGCTCGTCATCCAGTTTCCAATCTCCACGTGTCCATCGGACATCTCACATACGCGATAATTGTTCCCTTTCGGAGTAACCTCCACCTGCGTACTTGAAGCGTCTGATTTTATATTCATTTCTTACCATTTCAAATGTAGCATTCCAGTGTCATTGGCGGCTGTGCTGTGTGGGACTGGCTTCCACGACCTACGACCAATGACACAGGAATGCAATTTTTGAATTGGTCACTCTGAAGGAGAACAGCTATCACCAACGTGAGGTGCCTGACGGACACGTGGATATGTGAAACTTCACAACGAGGAACATTCGGCCAGCAGCAGAACTCTATTTTAACTGGTATCCTATTTTCTGTTCTTTGACTGTACATGGAATGTCAGGAAAACCTAGTTGATGTGTAATTCCCCGATCATTATTGCAAGGGGAGAATCTTATTCCACCTGCTTCCTCAGTACTTCCTGCCCATCCATCTGTCTTCCTATCATCTGGAAATTTGGTCACAAAGCCATCAGTTCCATGATCCAAATCATTGACATATAACATAAATGAACCGGTCCATAGAAACATGCAACACCACAGCACAGAAACAGGCCTTTTAGCCCTTCTTGTCTGTGCTGAGCCATTTTCCTGCCTAGTCCCACTGACCTGCACCTGGACCATATCCTCCTGATCAAAATCTGGGTCAGCAGTCTTATCACAGTTGGAAAGAAACTGTTCCCAAATCTGGCCGTGCGAGTCTTCCAGCTCCTGAGCCTTCTCCCGGAGGGAAGAGGGATGAAAAGTGAGTTGGCTGGGTGGGTCGTGTCCTTGATTATCCTGGCAGCACTGCTCCAACAGCGTGCGGTGTAAAGTGAGTCCACGAACGGAAGATTAGTTTGTGTGATGTGCTGGGCCGTGTTCACAATCTTCTGCGGCTTCTTCCGGTCTTGGACAGGACAACTTCCGTACCAGGTTGTGATGCACCCTAGGACAATGCTTTCTACGGTGCATCTATAAAAATTAGTGAGGGTTTTAACCAAATTTCTTTAGTTTTCTCAGGAAGTAAAGGCGCTGGTGGGCCTTCTTGGCAGTGGACTCTGCTTGGTTGGACCAAGTCAGGTCATTTGTGATATTGACCCCGAGGAACTTAGAGCTTTTGACCTGTTCCACTTGTGCACCACCGATGTAGATGGGGTCATGCGGTCCGCTACTCCTTCTGAGGTCAACAACCAATTCCTTCGTCTTGCTGACGTTGAGGGGTAGGTTATTGTCTTCACACCATGCCACCAGGTTCTTAATTTCCTCTCTGTACTGAAGCTCATCATTACCCGAGATGCGGCCTATAATTGTGTCATCAGCAAACTTATATATTGAGTTTCATGGAAACTTGGCTACACGATCATGGGTGGACAGTGAGTACAGCAGAAGGCTGAATACACAGCCTTGTGGGGCACCGGTGCTCAGAGCGATTGTAGGGGAGAGCTTGCCCCCTATTTGTACAGCCTGGGTCCTGTCTGTGAGGAAGTTGAAGATTCAGCTGCAGATCTGAGTGCTAAGGCCCAGGTTCCTGAGTTTAGGAATCAGTTTATTTGGAACTAAGGATTCATTTTCTGCATTCCCATTGTTATGTCATCAGCAACAATGAATATAGAATTGAGTCAGGTTTTATAAAGAAACATAAACATTTATTAAACTCTGCCCAACAATAGTGAAAAGTAAACAAACGACTAACTTAACTGGAAGTTTACTGCTATACGGCAATTTAACAAACAGTCAAACTCTGGAATAGTTCTTAAAGTAGTAAAATCGAACACAGTCTTAAAGTGGTAAATTGGAAAGTCCAAGTGATTTATACAGTCAGTAAGGAGAGACTTCTCTGAAAACTGATATCTTCGAAGACGTGACTTTACTGCTGATCCCAGCCGGGAGATGTCTCGTCCAAAGGACTCACGACGAAGGAAAAGCTGAACACTGCACAAACCTTCCTGACCTTGCAGAGGTTATCTCAGATGCAGACCACTATTCCTGAAAGAAAATTCAATAAGGTCGATCCTTTATAAAACTGCCGAACGACACCAACTTTACTCAATCCTTTGGATTTCCGTACTTTGGTGAGGTCTTCACTCTCCAATACTAGACTGTAAAGGTAAAACAAAGGTGCAACAAAAAAGAACTGGCAGCGATTGGCGAAACTGCCAGCACAATATTTTACACCTTATAATAGAAAGAAAAAAAACGCACTTTAAAACGAAACTGCGTCATGAGACGAATGCGCAGCAAAACTAACTAATGAACTAACGAACTAGCTGCGTGTCAACGGAGGTTTCCCCTTATATACCTGTTGGAACATGTCATCACATGACCTCCGACTGGCGGGGAAATACGTCATGTGACGTCACACTGGAGGGAAGATTACATCACCCCACCATCACAAGACAATTACTTCATTCCCACAAGATACTCAATTACATCACGGTCATAAGACAGTCACAAGATACCCACGAGGCATGTAACACAGGAAACAGTGAGGCCAGTTCATTGGCTATATTTAAGAGGGAGTTAGATATGGCCCTTGTGGCTAAAGGGATCAGGGGGTATGGAGGGAAGGCTGGGGCGGTGTTCTGAGTTGGATGATCAGCCATGATCATAATAAATGGCGGTGCAGGCTCGAAGGGCCGAATGGCCTACTCCTGCACCTATTTTCTATGTTTCTATGATATTATATTGTGCACCGGTTGTTGTCATTGAGAACTGGTTTTGGTGTTAGTCTTCCGCACCATCATTTTATTCAATCATTAGGCAGCTGATAGGTCAGGGGAAAGGTGGGTGGATGGGGGAAGTAAGAAGCTGCGAGGTGAGAGGTAGAAGAGATAAATATCTGAGGAAGGAGAGAAGCGTGGACCATGGAAGAACGGGATTGAGGAGGGGTATCTGAGGAAGGCGATGGAGACGTGAGGATAAGACAGGTGAGAGGGGAGCCGGAATGGAGAATGGGAGAAGGGGGAGGGGGCAGAAATTCCCGGAAGCTGGGGAAATCTACGCTTCTGCCGTAAGATTAGCGGCCAGGCAGCCGGAAGATGAGGTGTAACTCTTCCAGGAGAGTAGTGTCATCGTGGCAATAAGGGAGTCCATAGACAGACATGTTGGAATGGGATTGGGGAGTGGAATTACAATGGGTAGCCAACAGGATTTCCTATCCATAAGACCATAGACCTGGACTCCATCACATTCCACAGAGCATTGCACAGATTCGCTACTCTCTGGTGAAAGGAATCTCCTTTTTAAAAGGAATCCCCTCTATTTTGAGGCTGTGATCTCTAAATCTGGACACCTGCACCATCGGAAACATCATCCGACATCCACCTTATTTAACCTCTCAACATTCGGTAGGTTTCAATGTGACCCCGCTACGGTTTTCTAAATTGCAGTGAGTACAGTCCCAATACTGGCAAACGCTCCTCATATGTTAACCCTTTCATTGCCAGAATCACTTGGCATGGTGGATAGAGCAAAAGTAGTTCCACAATAAGTGTCCGGTCGGTGCACTGCACAAGAGAATGGATACAGTCAGTGACCCCGACAAACTCACAGGCAAAGTGTCACCTCATCTGGATGGACTGTTTGGGAACTCGAATATTCGTATGTGAGTAGGTTAATGGGCAAGTCTGGCACTTGTTGAGACCCAACGTGGATTATAAGCAGAGAATGGATAAATTTGCGTCGTTTTCTCTGCAGCTGTGGAGGCTGAAGGAAGATTTAACTAATGTTTGTAAGATTACAGAGTCACGAATAGAATAGACAATTGATTTTGTTGTCCCAGGATTGAAATATCACAGACAGTTCCAGGTAAATTTATTATCAAATGAGAGGAGACATGATAGAGACATGATATTATCATTATGGGAGGGACATGATAGAGGTGTACAAGATATTAAGAGGAATAGATAGAGTGGATAGCCAGCGCCTCTTCCCCAGGGCACCACTGCTCAGTATAAGAGGACTTGGCTTTAAGGTAAGGGGTGGGAAGTTCAAGGGGGATATTAGAGGAAGGTTTTTTACTCAGAGAGTGGTTGGTGTGTGGAACGCACTGCCTGAGTCAGTGGTGGAGGCAGATACACTAGTGGAGTTTAAGAGACTACTAGACAGGTATATGGAGGAATTTAAGGTGGGGGGGTTATATGGGAGGCAGGGTTTGAGGGTCGGCACAACATTGTGGGCCGAAGGGCCTGTACTGTGCTGTACTATTCTATGTTCTATGTTAAAACACGTATACATTACCACATGCGGGACACTAGCGGGAAGGACAGCAGAGCAGAAGTGGCTGGAGTTTATGCGAGAAGTGAGAAATGTGCAACATAGATATATTCCAAAAAAGAAAGAAATTTCGAATGAGAAAAGGATGGAACCGTGGCTGACAAGAGAGGTCAAAGGCAAAGTTAAGCAAAGGAGAGGGCATACAAGGAAGCAAAAATTAGTAGGCAGGCAGAGGATTGGGAAGTTTAAAAAAGCTTACAAAAGGAAACTAAGAAGGTCATTAAGAGGGAAAAGATGAAGTATGAAAGGAAGCTAGCAAATAATATCAAAGAGGATACTGTGACGGGGTCCCGAATTACCCCTATAAACTGTGCTCGATTACGCTATGAACTGTGCTTTTGGAAGAGAGAGAGAGAGAGTAATTTAACGCCGACATGTTATTTTGAAAGAGAGAGAGAGAGAGAGAAACGAAGACTAACTGTTGGACTGTCACTTTAAGGCATGAGAAAGAACTGGCTAACTTTTGGATTTCTGCTGAGCTGGAGACAGAACCCAGCAGCTCGTAAGTTGCTATGGTGACTGAAGGCGGCGTTATTTGATGGACACTCGATGTTATGATTTTCCGGCAGCGTGTCGATACTTCCCAAGGACATTCACCTGCTCGTGATTTTCTTACACAGGGAGAGGAATGAGGAGTTATTTGAAGGACAGTTGATACTCAGTACAGTGAGATAAATAGGAGGTCAGATGATATAGACCTCAGACACATGTTTTGGACACTGAATGAGCTTTGTTGTGCCCGTGTAAAAAGTGGGTTTTTGGAGGATCGATCAGTGGCTCTTGCAGTGAGGAAAAGGGAGTGACTGGTGGGGAGTTGTCCATGTGTCCATCCTTGCCTGGGTGATAACTCCACCACAGAAAACTCTTTGAAGTTTTCTGTGTTCCCTTGTTGAGGTCACAGTCGGTGACTTTTAAAGGATTTCGGAGGACAACGAGAATATCGACAGCGTCAGCTCATCTGAAGACTCAAATCTCTCTCTCTCTCTCTCCATCACTACCCAACTCAACACCACGAACGAACAGAACTGAACTTTACTCATCATCATAAGACTGTATCTTTTTACCCCTAGACTTGAAGAATCTTGGTTGTTCACATATATTTCCACACTTACTGATTTACTTAATTATATATAATCATTGATAACCTGTTTGATTTATCTACAGCTATATTGCTGTATTGCATAGTTACTAATAAATATTATTAGTTAATAGCAATACTGGACTCCAAAGTGTTTTCTATTTCTGCTGGTTCTTTATTCCCGTCACGGGGTTCGTGACAATACGAATAGTTTTTTCAAATATATAGAGATTAAAAGGCAGCTGAGAGTAGATATAGGACCGATAGAAAATGATGCTGGTGAAATTGTAATGGGAGGTAAGGAGATGGCGGAGGAACTGAACGAGTATTTTGCATCAGTCTTCACTGAGGAAGACATCAGTAGTATACCGGACACTCAAGGGTGTCAGGGAAAGGAAATGTGTCCTCACCTTTATTGGCTAGGAGAGCTATTCTGTTGTACTAGAAGGATCCCAAACCATCTATGTTTTTTTTGGCTCTCCTCCATTATGTCTTGTTTAAGTTTGGAGAAAATAAGGAGTTGGACGTTTGATACATCTTTTAAATTTGAGCAAACTTGGCGACAATTTATTCAATGTTATCATATGATTTAATCTTTTTACTTTTCCAGTTATTTTTTTTTCTCCACGAAGTTTTAGATTTGATCAGAAAGATTTTCCCCTTTTTTTAACTGCCTCCCCAAAATGGACTGCCCAGTCCCCCTTTTTTATATTTTAGGTTAGTTTAGTGAGTTTTTTTTTTCACAGTGGCAGGAAATCTTGAGTCTTTTTTTTCTATGAACTGTTAAGAGGAGAAGTGGTTCTCTTGTCACTTTATATTAGCTTAATACTATTTATGATTTTGACAGTGTATATACCTTCCTTTGTTTGTACTATTATTGATATATGTATTTGAGATAACCTCTCCTTTGGTTTGTATTTATGCTTACTCTTTTAAATTAATAAAAAAAAAAGGATTGCAAGGAGAAATGTGTGCAGTCACAATTACGACACAGAAAGTACTCAGGAAGCTGAATAGTCTGACGGTAGATAAATCTCCCGGAGCAGATGGAATGCACCCGCGTGTTCTGAAGGAAGTAGCTGTGGAGATTGCGGAGGCATCAGCGATGATCTTTCAAAAGTCGATAGATTCTGGCATGGTTCCGGAGGACTGGGATATTGCAAATGTCACTCCGCTATTTAAGAAGGGGGCAAGGAAGAAAAAAGGAAATTATAGACCTGTTAGCTTGACATCGGTGGTTGGGAAGTTGTTGGAGTCGATTGGCAAGGATGAGATTACGGAGTATCTGGAGGCATATGACAAGATAGGCAGAACTCAGCATGGATTCCTTAAAGGAAAATCCTGCCTGACAAACCTATTGCATCTTTTTGAGGAAATTACAAGTCGGAAAGACAAGGGAGATGCAGTGGATGTTGGAGGATCCTCGTTCCTGTTCTCCATGGTCCACATCTCTCCTATCAGATTCCTTCTTCACTGTGTTTACCATACAAACATATATCAATTACAGCACGGAAACAGGCCATCTCGGCCCTTCTAGTCCGTGCCAAACTCTTACACGCACCCAGTCCCACCGACCTGCACTCAGCCCATAACCCTCCATTCCTTTCCTGTCCATATATCCATCCAGTTTAACTTTAAACGACAACATCGAACCTGCCCCAACCACTTCTCGTTCCACACTGCTACCACTCTCTGAGTAAAGAAGTTCCCCCTCGTGTTACCCCGAAACTTTTGCCCTTTAACTCTCAACTCATGTCCTCTTGTTTGCCTGAAACGTCGACTGCACCTCTTCCTACAGATGCTGCCTGGCCTGCTGCGTTCACCAGCAACTTTGATGTGTGTTGGTGACAGTACTCCAAATGTGGCCTAACCACAATTTTATAGAACTGCATCTTTACCTCGCGACTCTTAAACGCTATCCTTCGACTTATGAAAGCTAACACTCCGTAAGCTTTCTGAACTACTCTATCCACCTGTGAGGCAACTTTCAGGGATCTGTGGACATGTACCCCGAGATCCCTCTGCTCCTCCACTCAACCATGTTTCCTGCCACTTACTTTGTACTCTGCCTTGGAGTTTGTACTTCCAAAGTGTACCACGTCAAACTTCTCCGGGTTGAACTCCATCTGCCACTTCTCAGCCCACTTCTGCATCCTGTCACTGTCTCTCTGCAATCTTTGACAACCCTCTACACTATCTACAACAGCACCAACCTTTGTGTCATCTGCAAACTTGCCAACCCACCCTTCTACCTCCGCATCCAGGTCGTAAATAAAAATCACGAAAAGTAGAGGTCCCAGAACAGACCCTTGTGGGACACCACTAGTCACAATCCTCCAATCTGAATGTACTCCCTCCACCACCACCTTCTGCCTTCTGCAGGCAAGACAATTCTGAATCCACTTGGCCAAACCTCCCTGGCTCCCATGCCTTCTGACTTTCTGAATAAGCCTACCATGTGGAATCTTGTCAAATCTTGTTCCTCGGAATGTTTTTCAACCCTTGGACTGGATCCAGCAGCTCTGGCTGATCTTACCAGTTCTTGTGAAATCTTCATCACTATTCTCCACCTTATACCAACAAATCAAACGTACAACCCTTTCTTGACAGTTCCAGGTAAATTTATTATCAAAACATGTATACATTACCACGTGATTCATGGAGATTCAATTTCTTGCACCTGTTGAGAAGGAAAAAAAAACACACAACAGAATTTATTAAAAACTACACAGGAAAAGACAAAGACAGAGAAGCTACCGATGGGTAAGGATAATAAAGGGTGAAAATAAAAACAAATACGACTATGATATTGAGTTGTAGACTCTGTGAAAGTGAGTCTGTAGGTTGTGGAATCAGTTGAGATTTGTTGACGAATGAGGTTATCCACACCGGTTCAGGAGCCTGATGGTTGTAGGGTAACAACTGTTCCTGAACAAAGGGGCCAGCGACCCTCTCCCAGATGTAGTGGTGAGGAGAGAGCGTATCCTGAATGCTGGGCGTCCTTGATGATAGATGCTGTTTTCCTGTGGCAGTGGCCCATGTGAATCACAAACAGAACCCTCTCCTGCTGGGGAAGTGCAGGATCTAATAGACTGTGAGGCAAGACCCTCTTGAATACATTTGTCCTTGACCAGCATTTCAGGTCCTGGGAGGGAATAAAGTCTCCCTCATGTGGACAGGATCCTGAAATAACTATGGCACAACTGTAGAGCCAATGGGGTGGTGCGTGTGTTTTCCATCTTTTCACTGAAAACCTCAAGGCGGTCGGAGTATTCCTTGGAGTCTTATTGAGAACATCATAGGTCAAAGACTTGGGAATGTCAGAGGCAGCTCGGAAACATAGATTACGGTCTTGGGAATCCTGTAAGCTTCTGGGAGGCAGAGCAGATGACAGCAGGAAGCCCAGCCCAGGATACTGCCATTAGACCAATACAGGGCCTTGCTGTCAAAACCATGGACACTCTCAGAGGAGGTCCAAAATCTGCCTCCCAATCTGCTCCTCAGCATCTCTGCTGCTACCAGGGGGCCTGTAGAATACTCCCAATAGATTAACTGCTCCTGCCTGTTCCTGACTTCCACCCATACTGACTCAAAAGAGGATCCTGCTACATTACCCACCCTTTATGTAGCTTTAATAGTATCCCTGACCGGTAATGCCATCCCTCCTCCCCTTGTACGCCCACCATCTATCCCTTTTAAAGCACTGAAGTCCAGGAATATTGAGAATCCTTTCCTGCCCTGGTGCCAGCCGAGTCTCTGTAATGGCCATTACATCATAAGACCATAAGACCATAAGCCAAAGGAGCAGAAGTTTGCCATTTGGCTCATCGGTTCTGCTCCACCATTTTATCATGAGCTGATCCATTCTCCCATTTCGTCCCTCTCCCCTGCCTTCTCACCGTAACCTTTGATGCCCTGGCTACTCGAATACCAATCAATCTCTGCCTTAAATACAGCCAATGACTTGGCCTCCACTGCTGTCCGTGGCAACAAATTCCATAGATTCACCACCATCTGGCTAAAAAAATTTCTTCACATTTCTGTTCTGAATGGGCGCTCTTCAACGCTTAAGTCATGCCCTCTCGTACCAGACTCCCCCATCATGGAAACAACTTCACCACATCCATTCTGTCCATGCCTTTCAACATTCAAAATGTTTCTATGCAGTCTCCCCTCAATCTTCTAAACTCTAAGGAGTACAGTCCAAGAGCGGAAAAACGTTCCTCATATGTTAACCCTCTCATTCCCGGAATCATTCTAGTGAATCTTCTCTCTGCCCTCTCCAACGTCAGCACATCCTTTCTTAAATAAGGAGACCAAAACAGCCCACAGTAACCCAAGTGAGGTCTCACCAGCGCCTTATAGAGCCTCAACATCACATCCCTGCTCCTATACTCCATTCCTCTAGAAATGAATGCCAACATTGCATTTGCCTTCTTCACCACCGACTCAACCTGGAGGTTAACCTGTAAGGTATCCTGTATGAGGACTCCCAAGTCCGGTTACATCTCAGTACTTTGAATTCTCTCCCCATTTAAATAATAGTCTGCCTGTTTATTTCTTCTGCCAATGTGCATCACCATACACTTTCCAACATCGTATTTCATTTGCCACTTCTTTGCCCATTCTTCCAATCTATCCAGTCTCTCTGCAGACTCTCCATTTCCTCAGCACTACCGGCCCTTCCAACTATGTTCATATAATCAGCAAGATTAGCCACAAAACCATCTATTCCATAATCCAAATCGTTGATGTACAATGTAAAAAGAAGCGGCCACAAAACGGACCCCTGTGGGACACCACTGGTAACCGGCAGCCAACCAGAATAGGATCCCTTTATTCCCACTCTCTGTTTCCTGCTAATCAGCCAACGCTCTATCCACGTATATAACTTTCCCGTCATTCCATGGGCTCTTATCTTGTTCAGTAGACTCATGTGTGGCACCTTATCAAAGGCCTTCTGAAAACCCAAATATACAACATCCACTGCATCTCCCTTGTAGAAATATATAGAAATATAGAAAATAGGTGCAGGAGCAGGACGTTCCACCCTTCGAGCCTGCAACTTCATTCAGTATGGTCATGGCTGATCATCCAACTCAGAACCCGATAGCAGCCTTCCCTCCATACCCCCTGACCTCTTTAGCCACAAGAACCAGATCTAACTCCCTCTTAAAAAAGCCAACGAACTGGCCTCAACTGTTTCCTGTGTCAGAGAATTCCACAGATTCACCACTCTCTGTGTGAAGAAGTTTTTCCTAAACTCAGTCCGAAAAGGCTTCCCCTTTGTCCTCAAACTGTGACCCCTCGATCTGTACTTCCCCAACTTCGGGAGCAATCTTCCTGCATCTAGCCTTTCCAATCCCTTTAGGATTTTATACGCTTCAATCAGATCCCCCCTCAATCTTCTAAATTCCAGAGACTATATGCCTAGTCGATCCAATCTTTTATCATATGTAAGTCCTGCAATCCCAAGAATCAATCTGGTGAACCTTCTTTGTATGTCCTCTATGGCAAGAATGTCTTTCCTCAGATTAGGGGAACAAAACTGCACAAAATACTCCAGGTGTGGTCTCACCAAGGCCTTGTACAACTGCAGTAGTACCTCCCTGCTCCTGTACTCGAATCCTCTCGCTATGAATGCCAGCATACCATTCGCCTTTTTCACCGCCTGCTGTACCTGCATGCCCACTTTCAATGACGGGTGTATAATGACACCCAGGTCTCGTTGCACCTCCCCTTTTCCTAATCGGCCACCATTCAAATAATAATCTGTTTACCTGTTTTTGCCACCAAAGTGGAAAACCTCACATTTATCCACATTAAATTGCATTTGCCATGCATTTACCCACTCACCTAACCTATCCAAGTCACTTTGCATCCTCTTAGCATCCTCCTCACAGCTAACACTACCGCCCAGCTTCGTGTCATCTGCAAACTTGGAGATGCTGCATTTAATTCCCGCATATAGATCATTAGTTATATTGTAAACAACTGGGGTCTCAGCACTGAGCCTTGGGTTACCCCACTAGTCACTCCCTGCCATTCTGAAAAGGTCCCGTTTATTCCACTCTTTCCTTTCAGTCTGCCAACCAATTCTCAATCCACATCAATACCTTACCCCAAATACTGTGTGCTTTAAGTTTGCCAACTAATCTCCTGTGTGGGACCTTGTCAAAAGCCTTTTGAAAATCCAAATATCCCACATCCACTGGTTCTCCCCTATCCACTCTACTATTTACATCCTCAAAAAATTCTATGAAATTCGTCAGACAAGATTTTCCTTTCACCAATCCATGCTGACTTTGTCCGATGATTTCACCGCTTTCCAAATGTGCTGTTATCACATCTTTTATTAGTGACTCTAGCATTTTCCCCAACACCGATGTCAGGCTAACCTATAATTCCCCGGTTTCTCTCTCCCTCCGTTTTCAAAAAGCCGGGTTACATTAGCCACCCTCCAATCCTCAGAATCTAGTCCAGTCTCTAAAGAGTTTTGAAAAATTATCACTAATGCATCCACTATTTCTTGGGCTACTTCCTTAAGCACTCTGGGATGCAGACCATCTGGCCCTATGGATTTATCTGCCTTTAATCCCTTCAATTTACCTAACACCACTTCCCTACGAACATGAGTTTCCCTTAATTCCTCCATCTCACGAGACCCTCTGTCCCCTACTATTTCCGGAAGATTATATATATCCTCCTTAGTGAAGACCGAACCAAAGTAGTTATTCAATTAATCTGCCATGTCCTTTTTCCCCATAATCAATTCACCTGTTTCTGTCAGTAGGGGACCTACATTTGTCTTAACCAATCATTTTCTTTGTCTAGCCGACTTGTAACTCACTCAAAAAATTGTAATAGGTTTGTCAGGCAGGATTTTCCTTTAAGGAATCCATGCTGAGTTCTGCCTATCTTGCCATATCCCTCTAGGTACTCTGTAACCTGATCCTGGACAATCGACTCCAACAACATCCCAACCACCGATGTCAAGGTAATAGGGCTATAATTTACTTTTTGCTTCCTTGACCCCTTCTTAAACATCTGAGTGACATTTGCAACCTTCCAGTCCTCCGGAACCATGCCAGAATACATCGACTTTTGAAAGATCATCGCTAATGCCTCCGCAATCTCCACAGCTACTTTCTTCAGAACATGCGGGTTTATTCCATCCGCTCCGGGAGATTTATCTGCCTTTAGACTATTCAGCTTCCTGAGTACTTTCTGTGTCGTAATTGTGACTGCGCACATTTCTCTTCTCTGCCTCCCTTGAGTGTCCGGTATACTGCTGATGCCTTCCTCAGTGAAGACTGGCGCAAAATACATGTTCAGTTCCTCCGCCATCTCGTTATCATAATTCCATGTATGTATCCAAGCTCTCAGCTCAGCACCTTTGTTCCTGATGTTTCTTGCAGTGAAATACACCCACGTTAGCCCTTCAGCCTTCCTACCTTTACACCCTTTATTCTGCTTCTCTTTCCTCAAAGCCTATCACCTCCCAGCTTCTTATTTCATTTCCCTTCCCCGATCACTCATCTTTCCCCTCATCTGCTCTCAAGATATGTATAGGTTTTGAGGGGTATAGATAGGGTGAATAAAATGCACCCTATTCCCATCATTCCCAGAATCACTTGGCGTGGTGGATAGAGCCAAAGTAGTTCCGTAATCAGTGACACGTCTGTGCACTACATAAGAGAATGGATACAGTCGGTGACACGACAAACTCACAGACAAAGTGTCACCTCATCTGGATGGGCAGGTCTGGCACTTGTTGAGACCCGACGTGGATTATAAGCAGAGAATGGATAAACTCGCGTTGTTTTCTCTGCAGCTGCGGAGGCTGAAGGAAAATTTAACAAATGTTTGTCAGATTACAGTGTCACAGATAGCATAGGCAATTGGTTTGTTGTCCCAGGATTGAAATATCACAGACGAGGTGGCATGCCTTTATGCTGAGAGGGGTTAAGTTGAAAGGAGATATGTGGGGCAAGGTTTTGTTGACACCTTGTGGTGGGTGCATGAAATGCCCCTCCAGGGGTGATACTTGAAGCAAATACAACAGAGAGGATCAAGAGACTCTTCAATAGGTACATGAACGTGCAGGAAATGGACAAGTGGGGATATTATATTGTCAGATGGCATTAGTTCAGTGGGGCATTAAATGAGAAATTAATGGCATGTTTCTCAAATGTTTTGTTCACTGTTCCAAGTTCATAGAACATAGAACATAGAATAGTACAGCACAGTACAGGCCCTTCGGCCCACAATGTTGTGCTGACCCTCAAACCCTGCCTCCAATCTTAGCCCCCAACTTAAATTCCTCCATATACCTGTCTAGTAGTCTCTTAAACTTCACTAGTGTATCTGCCTCCACCACTGACTCAGGCAGTGCATTCCACCACCAACCACTCTCTGAGTAAAAAACCTTCCTCTAATATCCCCCTTGAACTTCCCACCCCTTACCTTAAAGCCATGTCCTCTTGTATTGAGCAGTGGTGTCCTGGGGAAGAGGCGCTGGCTATCCACTCTATCTATTCCTCTTATTATCTTGTACACCTCTATCATGTCTCCTCTCATCCTCCTTCTCTCCAAAGAGTAAAGCCCTAGCTCCCTTAATCTCTGATCATAATGCATACTCTCTAAACCAGGCAGCATCCTGGTAAATTTCCTCTGGACCCTTTCCAATGCTTCCACATCCTTCCTATAGTGAGGTGACCAGAACTGGACACAGTACTCCAAGTGTGGCCAAACCAGAGTTTTATAGAGCTGCATCATTACATCGCGACTCTTAAACTCTATCCCTCGACTTGTGAAAGCTAGCACCCCATAAGCTTTCTTAACTACCCTATCCACCTGTGAGGCAACTTTCAGGCAACACACATAAAAGTTGCTGGTGAACACAGCAGGCCAGGCAGCATCTCTAGGAAGAGGTGCAGTCGACGTTTCAGGCCGAGACCCTTCGTCAGGACAAACTGAAGGCGGATATTTACCCCGAGGTCCCTCTGCTCCTCCAGACAACCAGGTATCCAGCCACTTACTTTCTACTCTGCCTTGGAGTTTGTCCTTCCAAAGTGTACCACGTCAAACTTCTCCGAGTTGAATTCCATCTGCCACTTCTCAGCCCACTTCTGCATCCTGTCCCTGTCTCTCTGCAATCTTTGACAATCTTCTACACTATCCACAACACCACCAACCTTTGTATCATCTGCAAACTTGCCAACCCACCCTTCTACCTCCGCATCCAGGTCGTAAATAAAAATCACGAAAAGTAGAAGTCCCAGAACAGACCCTTGTGGGACACCACTAGTCACAATCCTCCAATCTGAATACACTCCCTCCACCACCACCCTCTGCCTTCTGCAGGCAAGACAATTCTGAATCCACCTGGCCAAACCTCCCTGGCTCCCATGCCTTCTGACTTTCTGAATAAGCCTACCGTGTGGAATCTTGTCCAATCTTGCTCCTTGGAATGTTTTTCAACCCTTGGACTGGATCCAGCAGCACTGGCTGATCTTACCAGTTCTTGTGAAATCTTCATCACTATTCTCCACCTTATACCAACAAATCAAACTGAAAACACTTTCTTGACAGTTCCAGGTAAATTTATTATCAAAACATGTATACATTACCACGTGATTCTTGGAGATTCAATTTCTTGCACCTGTTGAGAAGGAAAAAAAACACACAATAGAATTTATTAAAAACTGCACAGGAAAAGACAAAGACAGAGAAGCTACCGATGGGTAACGATAATAAAGGGTGAAAATAAAAAAAAATACGACTATGATATTGAGTTGTAGACTCTGTGAAAGTGAGTCTGTAGGTTGTGGAATCAGTTGAGATTTGTTGGTGAATGAGGTTATCCACACCGGTTCAGGAGCCTGATGGTTGTAGGGTAACAACAGTTCCTGAACAAAGGGGTCCAGCGACCCTCTTCCAGATGTAGTGGTGAGGAGAGAGCGTATCCTGAATGCTGGGCGTCCTTGATGATAGATGCTGCTTTCCTGTGGCAGTGGCCCATGTGAATCACAAACAGAACCCTCTCCTGCTGGGGAAGTGCAGGATCTTATAGACTGTGAGGCAAGACCCTCTTGAATACATTTGTCCTTGACCAGCATTTCAGGTCCTGGGAGGGAATAAAGTCTCCCTCATGTGGACAGGATCCTGAAATAACTATGGCACAACTGTAGAGCCGATGGGGTGGTGCATGCGTTTTCCACTCCTCACTGAAAACCTCAACGAGGTCGACGTATTCCTCGGAAATTTCCTCAGAACATCATAGGTCAAAGACTAGGGAATGTCAGAGGCAGCTCGGAAACATAGATTACAGTCTTGGGAATCCTGCAAGCTTCTGGGAGGCAGAGCAGATGACAGCAGGAAGCCCAACCCAGGATACTACCATTGGACCATAACAGGGCCTTGCTGTCAAAACCATGGACACTCTCAGAGAAGGTCCAAAATCTGCCTCCCAATCTGCTCCTTAGTATCTGTGCTGCTACCAGGGGCCCTGTAGAATACTCCCAATAGATTAACTGCTCCTGCCTGTTCCTGACTTCCACCCATACTGACTCAAAAGAGGATCCTGCTACATTACCCACCCTTTCTGTAGCTTTAATAGTATCCCTGACCGGTAATGCCATCCCTCCTCCCCTTTTACGCCCACCATCTATCCCTTTTAAAGCACTGAAGTCCAGGAATACTGAGAATCCTTTCCTGCCCTGGTGCTAGCCGAGTCTCTGTAATGGCCATTACATCATAAGACCATAAGACCATAAGCCAAAGGAGCAGAAGTTTGCCATTCGGCTCATCGAGTCTGCTCCGCCATTTTATCATGAGCTGATCCATTCTCCCATTTAGTCCCTCTCCCCTGCCTTCTCACCATAACCTTTGATGCCCTGGCTACTCAGATACCTATCAATCTCTGCCTTAAATACACCCAATGACTTGGCCTCCACTGCTGCCCGTGGCAACAAATTCCATAGATTCACCACCCTCTGGCTAAACAAATTTCTTCGCATTTCTGTTCTGAATGGGCGCTCTTCAACGCTTAAGTCATGCCCTCTCGTACCAGACTCCCCCATCATGGAAACAACTTCACCACATCCATTCTGTCCATGCCTTTCAACATTCAGAATGCTTCTATGCAGTCTCCCCTCAATCTTCTAAACTCCAAGGAGTACAGTCCAAGAGCGGAAAAACGTTCCTCATATGTTAACCCTCTCATTCCCGGAATCATTCTAGTGTATCTTCTCTGCCCTCTCTAACGTCAGCACATCCTTTCTTAAATAAGGAGACCAAAACAGCCCACAGTAACCCAAGTGAGGCCTCACCAGCGCCTTATAGAGCCTCAACATCACATCCCTGCTCCTATACTCTATTCCTCTAGAAATGAATGCCAACATTGCAGTCGCCTTCTTCACTACTGACTCAACCTGGAGGTTAACCTGAAAGGTATCCTGTATGAGGACTCCCAAGTCCTGTTGCATCTCAGAACTTTGAATTCTTTCCCCATTTAAATAATAGTCTGCCTGTTTATTTCTTCTGCCAACGTGCATCACCATACACTTTCCAACATCGTATTTCATTTGCCACTTCTTTGCCCATTCTTCCAATCTATCCAAGTCTCTCTGCAGACTCTCCGTTTCCTCAGCACCACCAGCCCTTCCAACTATGTTCGTATTATCAGCAAACTTAGCCACAAACCCATCTATTGCATAATCCAAATCGTTGATGTACAATGTAAAAAGAAACGGCCCCAACACGGACCCCTGTGGGACACCACTGGTAATCTCAGAACTTTGAATTCTCTCCCCATTTAAATTATAGTCTGCCTGTTTATTTCTTCTGCCAATGTGCAGGATCCCTTTATTCCCACTCTCTGTTTCCTGCCAATCAGCCAACGCCCTATCCACGTGTGTAACTTTCCCGTCATTCCATGGGCTCTTATCTTGTTCAGTAGACTCATGTGTGGCACCTTATCCAAGGCCTTCTGAAAACCCAAATATACAACATCCACTGCATCTCCCTTGTAGAAATATAAAGAAATATAGAAAATAGGTGCAGGAGCAGGCCGTTCGACCCTTCCAGCCTGCAACTTCATTCAGTATGGTCATGGCTGATCATCCAACTCAGAACCCGATAGCAGCCTTCCCTCCGTACCCCCGATCTCTTTAGCCACAAGAGCCAGATCTAACTCCCTCTTAAAAAAGCCAACGAACTGGCCTCAACTGTTTCCTGTGTCAGAGAATTCCACAGATTCACCACTCTCTGTGTGAAGAAGTTTTTCCTAAACACGGTCCGAAATGGCTTCCCCTTTATCCTCAAACTGTGACCCCTCGATCTGGACTTCCCCAACTTCGATAGCAATCTTCCTGCATCTAGCCTTTCCAATCACTTTAGGATTTTATACGCTTCAATCAGATTCCCCCTCAATCTTCTAAATTCCAGAGACTATAAGCCTAGTCGATCCAATCTTTTATCATATGAAAGTCCTGCCATCCCAAGAATCAATCTGGTGAACCTTCTTTGTATGTCCTCTATGGCAAGAATGTCTTTCCTCAGATTAGGGGACCAAAACTGCACAAAATACTCATGGTGTGGTCTCACAAAGGCCTTGTACAACTGCAGTAGTACCTCCCTGCTCCTGTACTCGAATCCTCTTGCTGTGAATGCCAGCATACCATTCGCCTTTTTCACCGCCTGCTGTACCTGCATGCCCACTTTCAATGACTGGTGTATAATGACACCCAGGTCTCGTTGCACCTCCCCTTTTCCTAATCGGCCACCATTCAAATAATAATCTGTTTTCCTGTTTTTGCCACCAAAGTGGAAAACCTCACATTTATCCACATTAAATTGCATCTGCCATGAATTTGCCAACTCACCCAACCTATCCAAGTCACCCTGCATCCTCTTAGCATCCTCCTCACAGCTAACACTGCCGCCCAGCTTCGTGTCATCGGCAAACTTGGAGATGCTGCATTTAATTCCCTCATATAGGTCATTAATTATATTGTAAACAACTGGGGTCTCAGCACTGAGCCTTGGGTTACCCCACTAGTCACTCCCTGCCATTCTGAAAAGGTCCCATTTATTCCACTCTTTGCTTTCTGTCTGCCAACCAATTCTCTATCCACATCAATACCTTACCCCAAATACTGTGTGCTTTAAGTTTGCACACTAATCTCCTGTGTAGGACCTTGTCAAAAGCCTTTTGAAAATCCAAATATCCCACATCCACTGGTTCTCCCCTATCCACTCTACTATTTACATCCTCAAAAAATTCTATGAAATTCGTCAGACAAGATTTTCCTTTCACCAATCCATGCTGACTTTGTCCGATGATTTCACCGCTTTCCAAATGTGCTGTTATCACATCTTTGATAACTGACTCTAGCATTTTCCCCACCACTGATGTCAGGCTAACCTATAATTCCCCGGTTTCTCTCTCCCTCCGTTTTCAAAAAGCGGGGTTACATTAGCCACCCTCCAATCCTCAGAATCTAGTCCAGTATCTAAAGAGTTTTGAAAAATTATCACCAATGCATCCACTATTTCTTGGGCTACTTCCTTAAGCACTCTGGGATGCAGACCATCTGGCCCTGGGGATTTATCTGCCTTTAATCCCTTCAATTTACCTAACACCACTTCCCTACGAACATGAGTTTCCCTTAATTCCTCCATCTCACGAGACCCTCTGTCCCCTACTATTTCCGGAAGATTATATATATCCTCCTTAGTGAAGCCCGAACCAAAGTAGTTATTCAATTGGTCTGCCATGTCCTTTTTCCCCAAATCAATTCACCTGTTTCTGTCAGTAGGGGACCTACATTTGTCTTAACCAATCATTTTCTTTGTCTAGCCGACTTGTAACTCACTCAAAAAATTGTAATAGGTTTGTCAGGCAGGATTTTCCTTTAAGGAATCCATGTTGAGTTCTGCCTATCTTGCCATATCCCTCTAGGTACTCTGTAACCTGATCCTGGACAATCGACTCCAACAACATCCCAACCACCGATGTCAAGGTAATAGGTCTATCATTTCCTTTTTGCTTCCTTGCCCCCTTCTTAAACATCTGAGTGACATTTGCAACCTTCCAGTCCTCCGGAACCATGCCAGAATACATCGACTTTTGAAAGATCATCGCTAATGCCTCCGCAATCTCCACAGCTACTTTCTTCAGAACATGCGGGTTTATTCCATCCGCTCCGGGAGATTTATCTGCCTTTAGACTATTCAGCTTCCTGAGTACTTTCTGTGTCGTAATTGTGACTGCGCACATTTCTCTTTCCTGCCTCCCTTGAGTGTCCGGTATACTGCTGATGCCTTCCTCAGTGAAGACTGACGCAAATTACACGTTCAGTTCCTCCGCCATCTCCTTATCATAATTCCATGTATGTATCCAAGCTCTCAGCTCAGCACCTTTGTTCCTGATGTTTCTTGCAGTGAAATACACCCACTTTAGCCCTTCAGCCTTCCTACCTTTACACCCTATATTCTGCTTCTCTTTCCACAAAGCCTATCTCCTCCCAGCTTCTTATTTCATTTCCCTACCCCGATCACTCATCTTTCCCCTCATCTGGTCTCAAGATGTGTATAGGTTTTGAGGGGTATAGATAGGGTGAATAAAATGCACCCTATTCCCATCATTCCCAGAATCACTTGGCGTGGTGGATAGAGCCAAAGTAGTTCCGTAATCAGTGACACGTCTGTGCACTACATAGGAGAATGGATACAGTCAGTGACACGACAAACTCACAGGCAAAGTGTCACCTCATCTGGATGGGCAGGTCTGGCACGTGTTGAGACCCGACGTGGATTATAAGCAGAGAATGGATAAACTCGCGTTGTTTTCTCTGCAGCTGCGGAGGCTGAAGGAAAATTTAACAAATGTTTGTCAGATTACAGTGTCACAGATAGCATAGGCAATTGGTTTGTTGTCCCAGGATTGAAATATCACAGACGAGGTGGCATGCCTTTATGCTGAGAGGGGTTAAGTTGAAAGGAGATATGTGGGGCAAGGTTTTGTTGACACCTTGTGGTGGGTGCATGAAATGCCCCTCCAGGGGTGATACTTGAAGCAAATACAACAGAGAGGATCAAGAGACTCTTCAATAGGTACATGAACGTGCAGGAAATGGACAAGTGGGGATATTATATTGTCAGATGGCATTAGTTCAGTGGGGCATTAAATGAGAAATTAATGGCATGTTTCTCAAATGTTTTGTTCACTGTTCCAAGTTCATAGAACATAGAACATAGAATAGTACAGCACAGTACAGGCCCTTCGGCCCACAATGTTGTGCTGACCCTCAAACCCTGCCTCCAATCTTAGCCCCCAACTTAAATTCCTCCATATACCTGTCTAGTAGTCTCTTAAACTTCACTAGTGTATCTGCCTCCACCACTGACTCAGGCAGTGCATTCCACGCACCAACCACTCTCTGAGTAAAAAAACCTTCCTCTAATATCCCCCTTCAACTTCCCACCTCTTACCTTAAAGCCATGTCCTCTTGTATTGAGCAGTGGTGTCCTGGGGAAGAGGCGCTGGCTATCCACTCTATCTATTCCTCTTATTATCTTGTACACCTCTATCATGTCTCCTCTCATCCTCCTTCTCTCCAAAGAGTAAAGCCCTAGCTCCCTTAATCTCTGATCATAATGCATACTCTCTAAACCAGGCAGCATCCTGGTAAATTTCCTCTGGACCCTTTCCAATGCTTCCACATCCTTCCTATAGTGAGGTGACCAGAACTGGACACAGTACTCCAAGTGTGGCCAAACCAGAGTTTTATAGAGCTGCATCATTACATCGCGACTCTTAAACTCTATCCCTCGACTTGTGAAAGCTAGCACCCCATAAGCTTTCTTAACTACCCTATCCACCTGTGAGGCAACTTTCAGGCAACACACATAAAAGTTGCTGGTGAACACAGCAGGCCAGGCAGCATCTCTAGGAAGAGGTGCAGTCGACGTTTCAGGCCGAGACCCTTCGTCAGGACAAACTGAAGGCGGATATTTACCCCGAGGTCCCTCTGCTCCTCCAGACAACCAGGTATCCAGCCACTTACTTTTTACTCTGCCTTGGAGTTTGTCCTTCCAAAGTGTACCACGTCAAACTTCTCCGGGTTGAACTCCATCTGCCACTTCTCAGCCCACTTCTGCATCCTGTCCCTGTCTCTCTGCAATCTTTGACAATCCTCTACACTATCCACAACACCACCAACCTTTGTATCATCTGCAAACTTGCCAACCCACCCTTCTACCTCCGCATCCAGGTCGTAAATAAAAATCACGAAAAGTAGAAGTCCCAGAACAGACCCTTGTGGGACACCACTAGTCACAATCCTCCAATCTGAATACACTCCCTCCACCACCACCCTCTGCCTTCTGCAGGCAAGACAATTCTGAATCCACCTGGCCAAACCTCCCTGGCTCCCATGCCTTCTGACTTTCTGAATAAGCCTACCGTGTGGATTCTTGTCCAATCTTGTTCCTCGGTATGTTTTTCAACCCTTGGACTGGATCCAGCAGCACTGGCTGATCTTACCAGTTGTTGTGAAATCTTCATCACTATTCTCCACCTTATACCAACAAATCAAACTGAAAACACTTTCTTGACAGTTCCAGGTAAATTTATTATCAAAACATGTGTACATTACCACGTGATTCTTGGAGATTCAATTTCTTGCACCTGTTGAGAAGGAAAAAAAACACACAATAGAATTTATTAAAAACTGCACAGGAAAAGACAAAGACAGAGAAGCTACCGATGGGTAACGATAATAAAGGGTGAAAATAAAAAAAAATACGACTATGATATTGAGTTGTAGACTCTGTGAAAGTGAGTCTGTAGGTTGTGGAATCAGTTGAGATTTGTTGGTGAATGAGGTTATCCACACCGGTTCAGGAGCCTGATGGTTGTAGGGTAACAACAGTTCCTGAACAAAGGGGTCCAGCGACCCTCTTCCAGATGTAGTGGTGAGGAGAGAGCGTATCCTGAATGCTGGGCGTTCTTGATGATAGATGCTGCTTTCCTGTGGCAGTGGCCCATGTGAATCACAAACAGAACCCTCTCCTGCTGGGGAAGTGCAGGATCTTATAGACTGTGAGGCAAGACCCTCTTGAATACATTTGTCCTTGACCAGCATTTCAGGTCCTGGGAGGGAATAAAGTCTCCCTCATGTGGACAGGATCCTGAAATAACTATGGCACAACTGTAGAGCCGATGGGGTGGTGCGTGCGTTTTCCACTCCTCACTGAAAACCTCAACGAGGTCGACGTATTCCTCGGAAATTTCCTCAGAACATCATAGGTCAAAGACTAGGGAATGTCAGAGGCAGCTCGGAAACATAGATTACAGTCTTGGGAATCCTGCAAGCTTCTGGGAGGCAGAGCAGATGACAGCAGGAAGCCCAGCCCAGGATACTGCCATTAGACCATAACAGGGCCTTGCTGTCAAAACCATGGACACTCTCAGAGGAGGTCCAAAATCTGCCTCCCAATCTGCTCCTCAGTATCTCTGCTGCTACCAGGGGCCCTGTAGATTACTCCCAATAGATTAACTGCTCCTGCCTGTTCCTGACTTCCACCCATACTGACTCAAAAGAGGATCCTGCTACATTACCCATCCTTTCTGTAGCTGTAATAGTATCCCTGACCGGTAATGCCATCCCTCCTCCCCTTTTACGCCCCCCATCTATCCCTTTTAAAGCACTGAAGTCCAGGAATATTGAGAATCCTTTCCTGCCCTGGTGCCAGCCGAGTCTCTGTAATGGCCATTACATCATAAGACCATAAGACCATAAGCCAAAGGAGCAGAAGTTTGCCATTCGGCTCATCGAGTCTGCTCCGCCATTTTATCATGAGCTGATCCATTCTCCCATTTAGTCCCTCTCCCCTGCCTTCTCACCATAACCTTTGATGCCCTGGCTACTCAGATACCTATCAATCTCTGCCTTAAATACACCCAATGACTTGGCCTCCACTGCTGCCCGTGGCAACAAATTCCATAGATTCACCACCCTCTGGCTAAACAAATTTCTTCGCATTTCTGTTCTGAATGGGCGCTCTTCAACGCTTAAGTCATGCCCTCTCGTACCAGACTCCCCCATCATGGAAACAACTTCACCACATCCATTCTGTCCATGCCTTTCAACATTCAGAATGTTTCTATGCAGTCTCCCCTCAATCTTCTAAACTCCAAGGAGTACAGTCCAAGAGCGGAAAAACGTTCCTCATATGTTAACCCTCTCATTCCCGGAATCATTCTAGTGTATCTTCTCTGCCCTCTCCAACGTCAGCACATCCTTTCTTAAATAAGGAGACCAAAACAGCCCACAGTACTCCAAGTGAGATCTCACCAGCACCTTATAGAGCCTCAACATCACACCCCTGCTCCTATACTCTATTCCTCTAGAAATGAATGCCAACATTGCATTCGCCTTCTTCACCACCGACTCAACCTGGAGGTTAACCTGAAAGGTATCCTGTATGAGGACTCCCAAGTCCTGTTGCATCTCAGAACTTTGAATTCTTTCCCCATTTAAATAATAGTCTGCCTGTTTATTTCTTCTGCCAACGTGCATCACCATACACTTTCCAACATCGTATTTCATTTGCCACTTCTTTGCCCATTCTTCCAATCTATCCAAGTCTCTCTGCAGACTCTCCGTTTCCTCAGCACCACCAGCCCTTCCAACTATGTTCGTATTATCAGCAAACTTAGCCACAAACCCATCTATTGCATAATCCAAATCGTTGATGTACAATGTAAAAAGAAATGGCCCCAACACGGACCCCTGTGGGACACCACTGGTAATCTCAGAACTTTGAATTCTCTCCCCATTTAAATTATAGTCTGCCTGTTTATTTCTTCTGCCAATGTGCAGGATCCCTTTATTCCCACTCTCTGTTTCCTGCCAATCAGCCAACGCCCTATCCACGTGTGTAACTTTCCCGTCATTCCATGGGCTCTTATCTTGTTCAGTAGACTCATGTGTGGCACCTTATCCAAGGCCTTCTGAAAACCCAAATATACAACATCCACTGCATCTCCCTTGTAGAAATATAAAGAAATATAGAAAATAGGTGCAGGAGCAGGCCGTTCGACCCTTCGAGCCTGCAACTTCATTCAGTATGGTCATGGCTGATCATCCAACTCAGAACCCGATAGCAGCCTTCCCTCCGTACCCCCGATCTCTTTAGCCACAAGAGCCAGATCTAACTCCCTCTTAAAAAAGCCAACGAACTGGCCTCAACTGTTTCCTGTGTCAGAGAATTCCACAGATTCACCACTCTCTGTGTGAAGAAGTTTTTCCTAAACTCGGTCCGAAATGGCTTCCCCTTTATCCTCAAACTGTGACCCCTCGATCTGGACTTCCCCAACTTCGATAGCAATCTTCCTGCATCTAGCCTTTCCAATCACTTTAGGATTTTATACGCTTCAATCAGATTCCCCCTCAATCTTCTAAATTCCAGAGACTATAAGCCTAGTCGATCCAATCTTTTATCATATGAAAGTCCTGCCATCCCAAGAATCAATCTGGTGAACCTTCTTTGTATGTCCTCTATGGCAAGAATGTCTTTCCTCAGATTAGGGGACCAAAACTGCACAAAATACTCATGGTGTGGTCTCACAAAGGCCTTGTACAACTGCAGTAGTACCTCCCTGCTCCTGTACTCGAATCCTCTCGCTGTGAATGCCAGCATACCATTCGCCTTTTTCACTGCCTGCTGTACCTGCATGCCCACTTTCAATGACTGGTGTATAACGACACCCAGGTCTCGTTGCACCTCCCCTTTTCCCAATCGGCCACCATGCAAATAATAATCTGTTTTCCTGTTTTTGCCACCAAAGTGGAAAACCTCACATTTATCCACATTAAATTGCATCTGCCATGAATTTGCCCACTCACCTAACCTATCCAAGTCACCCTGCATCCTGTCAGCATCCTCCTCACAGCTAACACTGCCGCCCAGCTTCGTGTCATCTGCAAACTTGGAGATGCTGCATTTAATTCCCTCATATAGGTCATTAATTATATTGTAAACAACTGGGGTCTCAGCACTGAGCCTTGGGTTACCCCACTATTCACTCCCTGCCATTCTGAAAAGGTCCCGTTTATTCCACTCTTTCCTTTCAGTCTGCCAACCAATTCTCAATCCACATCAATACCTTACCCCAAATACTGTGTGCTTTAAGTTTGCCAACTAATCTCCTGTGTGGGACCTTGTCAAAAGCCTTTTGAAAATCCAAATATCCCACATCCACTGGTTCTCCCCTATCCACTCTACTATTTACATCCTCAAAAAATTCTATGAAATTCGTCAGACAAGATTTTCCTTTCACCAATCCATGCTGACTTTGTCCGATGATTTCACCGCTTTCCAAATGTGCTGTTATCACATCTTTTATTAGTGACTCTAGCATTTTCCCCAACACCGATGTCAGGCTAACCTATAATTCCCCGGTTTCTCTCTCCCTCCGTTTTCAAAAAGCCGGGTTACATTAGCCACCCTCCAATCCTCAGAATCTAGTCCAGTCTCTAAAGAGTTTTGAAAAATTATCACTAATGCATCCACTATTTCTTGGGCTACTTCCTTAAGCACTCTGGGATGCAGACCATCTGGCCCTATGGATTTATCTGCCTTTAATCCCTTCAATTTACCTAACACCACTTCCCTACGAACATGAGTTTCCCTTAATTCCTCCATCTCACGAGACCCTCTGTCCCCTACTATTTCCGGAAGATTATATATATCCTCCTTAGTGAAGACCGAACCAAAGTAGTTATTCAATTAATCTGCCATGTCCTTTTTCCCCATAATCAATTCACCTGTTTCTGTCAGTAGGGGACCTACATTTGTCTTAACCAATCATTTTCTTTGTCTAGCCGACTTGTAACTCACTCAAAAAATTGTAATAGGTTTGTCAGGCAGGATTTTCCTTTAAGGAATCCATGCTGAGTTCTGCCTATCTTGCCATATCCCTCTAGGTACTCTGTAACCTGATCCTGGACAATCGACTCCAACAACATCCCAACCACCGATGTCAAGGTAATAGGGCTATAATTTACTTTTTGCTTCCTTGACCCCTTCTTAAACATCTGAGTGACATTTGCAACCTTCCAGTCCTCCGGAACCATGCCAGAATACATCGACTTTTGAAAGATCATCGCTAATGCCTCCGCAATCTCCACAGCTACTTTCTTCAGAACATGCGGGTTTATTCCATCCGCTCCGGGAGATTTATCTGCCTTTAGACTATTCAGCTTCCTGAGTACTTTCTGTGTCGTAATTGTGACTGCGCACATTTCTCTTTCCTGCCTCCCTTGAGTGTCCGGTATACTGCTGATGCCTTCCTCAGTGAAGACTGACGCAAATTACACGTTCAGTTCCTCCGCCATCTCCTTATCATAATTCCATGTATGTATCCAAGCTCTCAGCTCAGCACCTTTGTTCCTGATGTTTCTTGCAGTGAAATACACCCACTTTAGCCCTTCAGCCTTCCTACCTTTACACCCTATATTCTGCTTCTCTTTCCACAAAGCCTATCTCCTCCCAGCTTCTTATTTCATTTCCCTACCCCGATCACTCATCTTTCCCCTCATCTGGTCTCAAGATGTGTATAGGTTTTGAGGGGTATAGATAGGGTGAATAAAATGCACCCTATTCCCATCATTCCCAGAATCACTTGGCGTGGTGGATAGAGCCAAAGTAGTTCCGTAATCAGTGACACGTCTGTGCACTACATAGGAGAATGGATACAGTCAGTGACACGACAAACTCACAGGCAAAGTGTCACCTCATCTGGATGGGCAGGTCTGCCACTTGTTGAGACCCGACGTGGATTATAAGCAGAGAATGGATAAACTCGCGTTGTTTTCTCTGCAGCTGCGGAGGCTGAAGGAAAATTTAACAAATGTTTGTCAGATTACAGTGTCACAGATAGCATAGGCAATTGGTTTGTTGTCCCAGGATTGAAATATCACAGACGAGGTGGCATGCCTTTATGCTGAGAGGGGTTAAGTTGAAAGGAGATATGTGGGGCAAGGTTTTGTTGACACCTTGTGGTGGGTGCATGAAATGCCCCTCCAGGGGTGATACTTGAAGCAAATACAACAGAGAGGATCAAGAGACTCTTCAATAGGTACATGAACGTGCAGGAAATGGACAAGTGGGGATATTATATTGTCAGATGGCATTAGTTCAGTGGGGCATTAAATGAGAAATTAATGGCATGTTTCTCAAATGTTTTGTTCACTGTTCCAAGTTCATAGAACATAGAACATAGAATAGTACAGCACAGTACAGGCCCTTCGGCCCACAATGTTGTGCTGACCCTCAAACCCTGCCTCCAATCTTAGCCCCCAACTTAAATTCCTCCATATACCTGTCTAGTAGTCTCTTAAACTTCACTAGTGTATCTGCCTCCACCACTGACTCAGGCAGTGCATTCCACGCACCAACCACTCTCTGAGTAAAAAAACCTTCCTCTAATATCCCCCTTCAACTTCCCACCTCTTACCTTAAAGCCATGTCCTCTTGTATTGAGCAGTGGTGTCCTGGGGAAGAGGCGCTGGCTATCCACTCTATCTATTCCTCTTATTATCTTGTACACCTCTATCATGTCTCCTCTCATCCTCCTTCTCTCCAAAGAGTAAAGCCCTAGCTCCCTTAATCTCTGATCATAATGCATACTCTCTAAACCAGGCAGCATCCTGGTAAATTTCCTCTGGACCCTTTCCAATGCTTCCACATCCTTCCTATAGTGAGGTGACCAGAACTGGACACAGTACTCCAAGTGTGGCCAAACCAGAGTTTTATAGAGCTGCATCATTACATCGCGACTCTTAAACTCTATCCCTCGACTTGTGAAAGCTAGCACCCCATAAGCTTTCTTAACTACCCTATCCACCTGTGAGGCAACTTTCAGGCAACACACATAAAAGTTGCTGGTGAACACAGCAGGCCAGGCAGCATCTCTAGGAAGAGGTGCAGTCGACGTTTCAGGCCGAGACCCTTCGTCAGGACAAACTGAAGGCGGATATTTACCCCGAGGTCCCTCTGCTCCTCCAGACAACCAGGTATCCAGCCACTTACTTTTTACTCTGCCTTGGAGTTTGTCCTTCCAAAGTGTACCACGTCAAACTTCTCCGAGTTGAACTCCATCTGCCACTTCTCAGCCCACTTCTGCATCCTGTCCCTGTCTCTCTGCAATCTTTGACAATCCTCTACACTATCCACAACACCACCAACCTTTGTATCATCTGCAAACTTGCCAACCCACCCTTCTACCTCCGCATCCAGGTCGTAAATAAAAATCACGAAAAGTAGAAGTCCCAGAACAGACCCTTGTGGGACACCACTAGTCACAATCCTCCAATCTGAATACACTCCCTCCACCACCACCCTCTGCCTTCTGCAAGCAAGACAATTCTGAATCCACCTGGCCAAACCTCCCTGGCTCCCATGCCTTCTGACTTTCTGAATAAGCCTACCGTGTGGATTCTTGTCCAATCTTGTTCCTCGGTATGTTTTTCAACCCTTGGACTGGATCCAGCAGCACTGGCTGATCTTACCAGTTCTTGTGAAATCTTCATCACTATTCTCCACCTTATACCAACAAATCAAACTGAAAACACTTTCTTGACAGTTCCAGGTAAATTTATTATCAAAACATGTGTACATTACCACGTGATTCTTGGAGATTCAATTTCTTGCACCTGTTGAGAAGGAAAAAAAACACACAATAGAATTTATTAAAAACTGCACAGGAAAAGACAAAGACAGAGAAGCTACCGATGGGTAACGATAATAAAGGGTGAAAATAAAAAAAAATACGACTATGATATTGAGTTGTAGACTCTGTGAAAGTGAGTCTGTAGGTTGTGGAATCAGTTGAGATTTGTTGGTGAATGAGGTTATCCACACCGGTTCAGGAGCCTGATGGTTGTAGGGTAACAACAGTTCCTGAACAAAGGGGTCCAGCGACCCTCTTCCAGATGTAGTGGTGAGGAGAGAGCGTATCCTGAATGCTGGGCGTCCTTGATGATAGATGCTGCTTTCCTGTGGCAGTGGCCCATGTGAATCACAAACAGAACCCTCTCCTGCTGGGGAAGTGCAGGATCTTATAGACTGTGAGGCAAGACCCTCTTGAATACATTTGTCCTTGACCAGCATTTCAGGTCCTGGGAGGGAATAAAGTCTCCCTCATGTGGACAGGATCCTGAAATAACTATGGCACAACTGTAGAGCCGATGGGGTGGTGCGTGCGTTTTCCACTCCTCACTGAAAACCTCAACGAGGTCGACGTATTCCTCGGAAATTTCCTCAGAACATCATAGGTCAAAGACTAGGGAATGTCAGAGGCAGCTCGGAAACATAGATTACAGTCTTGGGAATCCTGCAAGCTTCTGGGAGGCAGAGCAGATGACAGCAGGAAGCCCAGCCCAGGATACTGCCATTAGACCATAACAGGGCCTTGCTGTCAAAACCATGGACACTCTCAGAGGAGGTCCAAAATCTGCCTCCCAATCTGCTCCTCAGTATCTCTGCTGCTACCAGGGGCCCTGTAGATTACTCCCAATAGATTAACTGCTCCTGCCTGTTCCTGACTTCCACCCATACTGACTCAAAAGAGGATCCTGCTACATTACCCATCCTTTCTGTAGCTGTAATAGTATCCCTGACCGGTAATGCCATCCCTCCTCCCCTTTTACGCCCCCCATCTATCCCTTTTAAAGCACTGAAGTCCAGGAATATTGAGAATCCTTTCCTGCCCTGGTGCCAGCCGAGTCTATGTAATGGCCATTACATCATAAGACCATAAGACCATAAGCCAAAGGAGCAGAAGTTTGCCATTCGGCTCATCGAGTCTGCTCCGCCATTTTATCATGAGCTGATCCATTCTCCCATTTAGTCCCTCTCCCCTGCCTTCTCACCATAACCTTTGATGCCCTGGCTACTCAGATACCTATCAATCTCTGCCTTAAATACACCCAATGACTTGGCCTCCACTGCTGCCCGTGGCAACAAATTCCATAGATTCACCACCCTCTGGCTAAACAAATTTCTTCGCATTTCTGTTCTGAATGGGCGCTCTTCAACGCTTAAGTCATGCCCTCTCGTACCAGACTCCCCCATCATGGAAACAACTTCACCACATCCATTCTGTCCATGCCTTTCAACATTCAGAATGTTTCTATGCAGTCTCCCCTCAATCTTCTAAACTCTAAGGAGTACAGTCCAAGAGCGGAAAAACGTTCCTCATATGTTAACCCTCTCATTCCCGGAATCATTCTAGTGTATCTTCTCTGCCCTCTCCAACGTCAGCACATCCTTTCTTAAATAAGGAGACCAAAACAGCCCACAGTACTCCAAGTGAGATCTCACCAGCACCTTATAGAGCCTCAACATCACACCCCTGCTCCTATACTCTATTCCTCTAGAAATGAATGCCAACATTGCATTCGCCTTCTTCACCACCGACTCAACCTGGAGGTTAACCTGAAAGGTATCCTGTATGAGGACTCCCAAGTCCTGTTGCATCTCAGAACTTTGAATTCTTTCCCCATTTAAATAATAGTCTGCCTGTTTATTTCTTCTGCCAACGTGCATCACCATACACTTTCCAACATCGTATTTCATTTGCCACTTCTTTGCCCATTCTTCCAATCTATCCAAGTCTCTCTGCAGACTCTCCGTTTCCTCAGCACCACCAGCCCTTCCAACTATGTTCGTATTATCAGCAAACTTAGCCACAAACCCATCTATTGCATAATCCAAATCGTTGATGTACAATGTAAAAAGAAACGGCCCCAACACGGACCCCTGTGGGACACCACTGGTAATCTCAGAACTTTGAATTCTCTCCCCATTTAAATTATAGTCTGCCTGTTTATTTCTTCTGCCAATGTGCAGGATCCCTTTATTCCCACTCTCTGTTTCCTGCCAATCAGCCAACGCCCTATCCACGTGTGTAACTTTCCCGTCATTCCATGGGCTCTTATCTTGTTCAGTAGACTCATGTGTGGCACCTTATCCAAGGCCTTCTGAAAACCCAAATATACAACATCCACTGCATCTCCCTTGTAGAAATATAAAGAAATATAGAAAATAGGTGCAGGAGCAGGCCGTTCGACCCTTCGAGCCTGCAACTTCATTCAGTATGGTCATGGCTGATCATCCAACTCAGAACCCGATAGCAGCCTTCCCTCCGTACCCCCGATCTCTTTAGCCACAAGAGCCAGATCTAACTCCCTCTTAAAAAAGCCAATGAACTGGCCTCAACTGTTTCCTGTGTCAGAGAATTCCACAGATTCACCACTCTCTGTGTGAAGAAGTTTTTCCTAAACTCGGTCCGAAATGGCTTCCCCTTTATCCTCAAACTGTGACCCCTCGATCTGGACTTCCCCAACTTCGATAGCAATCTTCCTGCATCTAGCCTTTCCAATCACTTTAGGATTTTATACGCTTCAATCAGATTCCCCCTCAATCTTCTAAATTCCAGAGACTATAAGCCTAGTCGATCCAATCTTTTATCATATGAAAGTCCTGCCATCCCAAGAATCAATCTGGTGAACCTTCTTTGTATGTCCTCTATGGCAAGAATGTCTTTCCTCAGATTAGGGGACCAAAACTGCACAAAATACTCATGGTGTGGTCTCACAAAGGCCTTGTACAACTGCAGTAGTACCTCCCTGCTCCTGTACTCGAATCCTCTTGCTGTGAATGCCAGCATACCATTCGCCTTTTTCACCGCCTGCTGTACCTGCATGCCCACTTTCAATGACTGGTGTATAACGACACCCAGGTCTCGTTGCACCTCCCCTTTTCCTAATCGGCCATCATTCAGATAATAATCTGTTTTCCTATTTTTGCCACCAAAGTGGATAACTTCACATTTATCCACATTAAATTGCATCTGCCATGAATTTGCCCTCTCACCCAACCTATCCAAGTTACCCTGCATCCTCTTAGCATCCTCCTCACAGCTAACACTGCCGCCCAGCTTCGTGTCATCCGCAAACTTGGAGATGCTGCATTTAATTCCCTCATATAGGTCATTAATTATATTGTAAACAACTGGGGTCTCAGCACTGAGCCTTGGGTTACCCCACTAGTCACTCCCTGCCATTCTGAAAAGGTCCCATTTATTCCACTCTTTGCTTTCTGTCTGCCAACCAATTCTCTATCCACATCAATACCTTACCCCAAATACTGTGTGCTTTAAGTTTGCACACTAATCTCCTGTGTGGGACCTTGTCAAAAGCCTTTTGAAAATCCAAATATCCCACATCCACTGGTTCTCCCCTATCCACTCTACTATTTACATCCTCAAAAAATTCTATGAAATTCGTCAGACAAGATTTTCCTTTCACCAATCCATGCTGACTTTGTCCGATGATTTCACCGCTTTCCAAATGTGCTGTTATCACATCTTTTATTAGTGACTCTAGCATTTTCCCCAACACCGATGTCAGGCTAACCTATAATTCCCCGGTTTCTCTCTCCCTCCGTTTTCAAAAAGCGGGGTTACATTAGCCACCCTCCAATCCTCAGAATCTAGTCCAGTCTCTAAAGAGTTTTGAAAAATTATCACTAATGCATCCACTATTTCTTGGGCTACTTCCTTAAGCACTCTGGGATGCAGACCACCTGGCCCTATGGATTTATCTGCCTTTAATCCCTTCAATTTACCTAACACCACTTCCCTACGAACATGAGTTTCCCTTAATTCCTCCATCTCACGAGACCCTCTGTCCCCTACTATTTCCGGAAGATTATATATATCCTCCTTAGTGAAGACCGAACCAAAGTAGTTGTTCAATTAATCTGCCATGTCCTTTTTCCCCATAATCAATTCACCTGTTTCTGTCAGTAGGGGACCTACATTTGTCTTAACCAATCATTTTCTTTGTCTAGCTGACTTGTAACTCACTCAAAAAATTGTAATAGGTTTGTCAGGCAGGATTTTCCTTTAAGGAATCCATGCTGAGTTCTGCCTATCTTGCCATATCCCTCTAGGTACTCTGTAACCTGATCCTGGACAATCGACTCCAACAACATCCCAACCACTGATGTCAAGCTAATAGGTCTATAATTTACTTTTTGCTTCCTTGACCCCTTCTTAAACATCTGAGTGACATTTGCAACCTTCCAGTCCTCCGGAACCATGTCAGAATACATCGACTTTTGAAAGATCATCGCTAATGCCTCCGCAATCTCCACAGCTACTTTCTTCAGAACATGCGGGTGCATTCCATCCGCTCCGGGAGATTTATCTGCCTTTAGACTATCAGCTTCCTGAGTACTTTCTGTGTCGTAATTGTGACAGCGCACATTTCTCTTCCCTGCCTCCCTTGAGTGTCCAGTATACTGCTGATGCCTTCCTCAGTGAAGACTGACGCAAATTACACGTTCAGTTCCTCCGCCATCTCCTTATCATAATTCCATGTATGTATCCAAGCTCTCAGCTCAGCACCTTTGTTCCTGATGTTTCTTGCAGTGAAATACACCCACTTTAGCCCTTCAGCCTTCCTACCTTTACACCCTATATTCTGCTTCTCTTTCCTCAAAGCCTATCTCCTCCCAGCTTCTTATTTCATTTCCCTACACCGATCACTCATCTTTCCCCTCATCTGGTCTCAAGATGTGTATAGGTTTTGAGGGGAATAGATAGGGTGAATAAAATGCACCCTATTCCCATCATTCCCAGAATCACTTGGCCTGGTGGATAGAGCCAAAGTAGTTCCGTAATCAGTGACACGTCTGTGCACTACATAAGAGAATGGATACAGTCAGTGACACGACAAACTCACAGGCAAAGTGTCACCTCATCTGGATGGGCAGGTCTGGCACTTGTTAAGACCCGACGTGGATTATAAGCAGAGAATGGATAAACTCGCGTTGGTTTCTCTGCAGCTGCGGAGGCTGAAGGAAAATTTAACAAATGTTTGTCAGATTACAGAGTCACAGATAGAATACACAATTGGTTTTGTTGAAATATCACAGACGAGGTGGCATGCCTTTATGCTGAGAGGGGTTAAGTTGAAAAGGAGATATGTGGGGCAAGGTTTTGATGACATCTTGTGGTGGGTGCATGAAATGCCCCTCCAGGGGTGATACTTCAAGCAAATACAACAGAGGGGATCAAGAGACTCTTCAATAGGTACATGAACGTGCAGGAAATGGACAAGTGGGGATATTATATTGTTAGATGGCATGAGTTCAGTGGGGCATTAAATGAGAATTAATGGCATGTTTCTCGACTGTTTTGTTCACTGTTCCAAGTTCATAGAACATAGAACATAGAATAGTACAGCTCAGTACAGGCCCTTCGTCCCACAATGATGTGCCGACCCTCAAACCCTGCCTCCAATCTTAGCCCCCAACTTAAATTCCTCCATATACCTGTCTAGTAGTCTCTTAAACTTCACTAGTGTATCTGCCTCCACCACTGACTCAGGCAGTGTATTCCACACACACCAACCACTCTCTGAGTAAAAAACCTTCCTCTAATATCCCCCTTGAACTTCCCACCCCTTACCTTAAAGCCATGTCCTCTTGTATTGAGCAGTGGTGTCCTGGGGAAGAGGCGCTGGCTATCCACTCTATCTATTCCTCTTATTATCTTGTACACCTCTATCATGTCTCCTCTCATCCTCCTTCTCTCCAACGAGTAAAGCCCTAGCTCCCTTAATCTCTGATCATAATGCATGCTCTCTAAACCAGGCAGCATCCTGGTAAATCTCCTCTGTACCCTTTCCAATGCTTCCACATCCTTAATATAGTGAGGTGACCAGAACTGGACACAGTACTCCAAGTGTGGCCAAACCAGAGTTTTATAAAGCTGCATCATTACATCGCAACTCTTAAACTCCATCCCTCGAATTATGAAAGCTAACACCCCGTAAGCTTTCTTAACTACCCTATCCACCTGTGAGGCAACTTTCAGGGATCTGTGGACATGTACCCCCAGATCCCTCTGCTCCTCCACTCAACCATGTATCCAGCCACTTACTTTGTACTCTGCCTTGGAGTTTGTACTTCCAAAGTGTAACCACGTCAAACTTCTCCGAGTTGAACTCCATCTGCCACTTCTCAGCCCACTTCTGCATCCTGTCACTGTCTCTCTGCAATCTTTGACAATCCTTCACACTATCTACAACAGCACCAACCTTTGTGTCATCTGCAAACTTGCCAACCCACCCTTCTACCTCCGCATCCAGGTCGTAAATAAAAATCACGAAAGTAGAGGTCCCAGAACAGACCCTTGTGGGACACCACTAGTCACAATCCTCCAATCTGAATGTACTCCTTCCACCACCACCCTCTGCCTTCTGCAGCAAGACAATTCTGAATCCACCTGACCAAACCTCCCTGGCTCCCATGCCTTCTGACTTTCTGAATAAGCCTACCGTGTGGAACCTTGTCCAATCTTGTTCCTCGGAATGTTTTTCAACCCTTGGACTGGATCCAGCAGCTCTGGCTGATCTTACCAGTTCTTGTGAAATCTTCATCACTATTCTCCACCTTATACCAACAAATCAAACCTACAACCCTTTCTTGACAGTTTCAGGTAAATTTATTATCAAAACATGTATACATTACCACGGGATTCATGGAGATTCAATTTCTTGCACCTGTTGAGAAGGAAAAAAAACACACAACAGAATTTATTAAAAACTGCACAGGAAAAGACAAAGACAGAGAAGCTACCGATGGGCAAGGGTAATAAAGGGTGAAAATAAAAAAAAATACGACTATGATATTGGGTTGTAGACTCTGTGAAAGTGAGTCTGTAGGTTGTGGAATCAGTTGAGATTTGTTGATGAATGAGGTTATCCACATCGGTTCAGGAGCCTGATGGTTGTAGGGTAACAACTGTTCCTGAACAAAGGGGTCCAGCGACCCTCTCCCAGATGTAGTGGTGAGGAGAGAGCGTATCCTGAATGCTGGGCGTCCTTGATGATAGATGCTGCTTTCCTGTGGTAGTGGCCCATGTGAATCACAAACAGAACCCTCTCCTGCTGGGGAAGTGCAGGATCTAATAGACTGTGAGGCAAGACCCTGTTGAATACATTTGTCCTTGACCAGCATTTCAGGTCCTGGGAGGGAATAAAGTCTCCCTCATGTGGACAGGATCCTGAAATAACTATGGCACAACTGTAGAGCCGATGGGGTGGTGCGTGTGTTTTCCACTCTTCACTGAAAACCTCAAGGAGCTCGAAGTATTCCTTGGAAACTTCCTCAGAACATCTTAGTTCAAAGACTTGGGAATGTCAGAGGCAGCTCGGAAACATAGACTACGATCTTGGGAATTCTGTAAGCTTCTGGGAGGCAGAGCAGATAACAGCAGGAAGCCCAGCCCAGGATACTGCCATTAGACCATAACAGGGCCTTGCTGTCAAAACCCATGGACACTCTAAGAGGAGGTCCAAAATCTGCCTCCCAATCTGCTCCTCAGTATCTCTGCTGCTACCAGGGGGACTATAGAATACACCCAATAAATTAACTGCTCCCTTTCCTGTTCCTGACTTCCACCCATATTGACTCAAAAGAGGATCCTGCTACATTACCCACCCTTTCTGTAGCTTTAATAGTATCCCTGACCGGTAATGCCATCCCTCCTTCCCTTTTACGCCCACCATCTATCCCTTTTAAAGCTCTGAAGTCCAGGAATATTGAGAATCCTTTCCTGCCCTGGTGCCAGCCGAGTCTCTGTATTGGCCATTACATCATAAGACCATAAGACCATAAGCCAAAGGAGCAGAAGTTTGCCATTCGGCTCATCGAGTCTGCTCCGCCAGTTTATCATGTGCTGATCCATTCTCCCATTTAGTCCCTCTCCCCGCCTTCTCACCATAACCTGTAATGCCCTGGCTACTCAGATACCTATCAATCTCTGCCTTAAATACACCCAATGACTTGGCCTCCACTGCTGCCCGTGGCAACAAATTCCATAGATTCACCACCCTCTGACTAAAAAAATTTCTTCGCATTTCTGTTCTGAATGGGCACCCTTCAACGCTTAAGTCATGCCCTCTCGTACCAGACTCCCCCATCATGGAAACAACTTCACCACATCCATTCTGTCCATGCCTTTCAACATTCAAAATGTTTCTATGCAGTCTCCCTTCAATCTTCTAAACTCCAAGGAATACAGTCCAAGAGCGGAAAACTTTCCTCATATGTTAACGCTCTCATTCCCGGAATCATTCTAGTGAATATTCTCTGTACTCTCTCCGACGTCAACACATCCTTTCTTAAATAAGGAGACCAAAACAGCCCACAGTACTCCAAGTGAGGTCTCACCAGCGCCTTATAGAGCCTCAACATCACATCCCTGCTCCTATACTCTATTCCTCTAGAAATGAATGCCAACATTGCATTCGCCTTCTTCACCACCGACTCAACCTGGAGGTTAACCTGAAAGGTATCCTGTATGAGGACTCCCAAGTCCTGTTGCATCTCAGAACTTTGAATTCTCTCCCCATTTAAATAATAGTCTGCCTGTTTATTTCTTCTGCCAATGTGCATCACCATACACTTTCCAACATCGTATTTCATTTGCCACTTCTTTGCCCATTCTTCCAATCTATCCAGTCTCTCTGCAGACTCTCCATTTCCTCAGCACCACAAGCCCTTCCAACTATGTTCATATAATCAGCAAGATTAGCCACAAAACCATCTATTCCATAATCCAAATCGTTGATGTACAATGTAAAAAGAAACGGCCCCAATACGGACCCCTGTGGGACACCACTGGTAACCGGCAGCCAACCAGAATAGGATCCCTTTATTCCCACTCCCTGTTTCCTGCCAATCAGCCAACGCCCTATCCACGTATGTAACTTTCCCGTCGTTCCATGGGCTCTTATCTTGTTAAGTAGACTCATTTGTGGCACCATATCAAAGGCCTTCTGAAAACCCAAATATACAACATCCACTGCATGTCCCTTGTAGAAATATATAGAAATATAGAAAATAGGTGCAGGAGCAGGCCGTTCCACCCTTCGAGCCTGCAACTTCATTCAGTATGGTCATGGCTGATCATCAAACTCAGAACCCTATAGCAGCCTTCCCTACATACCCCCTGATCTCTTTAGCCACAAGAGCCAGATCTAACTCCCTCTTAAAAAAGCCAACGAACTGGCCTCAACTGTTTCCTGTGGCAGAGAATTCCACAGATTCACCACTCTCTGTGTGAAGAAGTTTTTCCTAAACTCGGTCCGAAAAGGCTTCCCCTTTATCCTCAAGCTGTGACCCCTCGATCTGGACTTCCCCAACTTCGGAAGCAATCTTCTTGCATCTAGCCTTTCCAATCCCTTTAGGATTTTATATGCTTCAATCAGATCCCCCCTCAATCTTCTAAATTCCAGAGACTATAAGCCTAGTCGATTCAATCTTTTATCATATGAAAGTCCTGCCATCCCAAGAATCAATCTGGTGAACCTTCTTTGTATGTCCTCTATGGCAAGAATGTCTTTCCTCAGATTAGGGGACCAAAACTGCACAAAGTACTCCAGGTGTGGTCTCACTAAGGCCTTGTACAACTGCAGTAGTACCTCCCTGCTCCTGTATTCGAATCCTCTCGCTATAAATGCCAGCATACCATTTGCCTTTTTCACCGCCTGCTGTACCTGCATGCCCACTTTCAATGACTGGTGTAGAATGACACCCAGGTCTCGTTGCACCTCCCCTTTTCCTAATCGGCCACCATTCAAATAATAAACTGTTTTCCTGTTTTGCCACCAAAGTGGAAAACCTCACATTTATCCACATTAAATTGCATCTGCCATGAATTTGCCCACTCACCTAACCTATCCAAGTCACCCTGCATCCTCTTAGCATCCTCCTCACAGCTAACACTGCCGCCCAACTTTGTGTCATCCGCAAACTTGGAGATGCTGCATTTAATTCACTCATATAGATCATTAGTTATATTGTAAACAACTGGGGTCTCAGCACTGAGCCTTGGGTTACCCCACTAGTCACTCCCTGCCATTCTGAAAAGGTCCCATTTATTCCACTCTTTGCTTTCTGTCTGCCAACAATTCTCTATCCACATCAATACCTTACCCCAAATACTGTGTGCTTTAAGTTTGCCCACTAATCTCCTGTGTGAGACCTTGTCAAAAGCTTTTTGAAAATCCAAATATCCCACATCCACTGGTTCTCCCCTGTCCACTCTACTATTTACATCCTCAAAAAATTCTATGAAATTCGTCAGACAAGATTTTCCTTTCACCAATCCATGCTGACTTTGTCCGATGATTTCACCGCTTTCCAAATGTGCTGTTATCACATCTTTTATAAGTGACTCTAGCATTTTCCCCACCACCGATGTCAGGCTAACCTATAATTCCCCAGTTTCTCTCTCCCTCCGTTTTCAAAAAGCGGGGTTACATTAGCCACCCTCCAATCCTCAGAATCTAGTCCAGTATCTGAAGAGTTTTGAAAAATTATCACCAATGCATCCACTATTTCTTGGGCTACTTCCTTAAGCACGCTGGGATGCAGATCATCTGGCCCTGGGGATTTATCTGCTTTTAATCCCTTCAATTTACCTAACACCACTTCCCTACGAACATGAGTTTCCCTTAATTCCTCCATCTCACGAGACCCTCTGTCCCCTACTATTTCCGGAAGATTATATATATCCTCCTTAGTGAAGACCGAACCAAAGTAGTTATTCAATTGGTCTGCCATGTCCTTTTTCCCCATAATCAATTCACCTGTTTCTGTCAGTAGGGGACCTACATTTGTCTTAACCAATCATTTTCTTTGTTTAGCCGACTTGTAATTCACTCAAAAAATTGTAATAGGTTTGTCAGGCAGGATTTTCCTTTAAGGAATCCATGCTGAGTTCTGCCTATCTTGCCATATCCCTTAGGTACTCTGTAACCTGATCCTTGACAATCGACTCCAACAACATCCCAACCACCGATGTCGAGCTAATAGGTCTATAATTTCCTTTTTGCTTCCTTGCTCCCTTCTTAAACATCTGAGTGACATTTGCAACCTTCCAGTCCTCCAGAACCATGCCAGAATCTATCGACTTTTGAAAGATCATCGCTAATGCCTCCGCAATCTCCACAGCTACTCTCTTCAGAACACGCGGGTGCATTCCATCTGCTCCGGGAGATTTATCTACCTTTAGACTATTCAGCTTCCTGAGTACTTTCTGTGTCGTAATTGTGATAGTGCACATTTCTCTTCCCTGCCTCCCTTGAGTGTCCGGTATACTGGTGATGCCTTCCTCAGTGAAGACTGACGCAAAATACACGTTCAGTTCCTCCGCCATCTCCTTATCATAATTCCATGTATGTATCCAAGCTCTCAGCTCAGCACCTTTGTTCCTGATTTTCTTGCAGTGAAATACACCCACGTTAGCCCTTCAGCCTTCCTACCTTTACACCCTTTATTCTGCTTCTCTTTCCTCAAAGCCTATCACCTCCCAGCTTCTTACTTCATTTCCCTTCCCGATCACTCACCTTTCCCCTCATCTGCTCTCAAGATTGTGTATAGGTTTTGAGGGGAATAGATAGGGTGAATAAAATGCACCCTATTCCCATCATTCCCAGAATCACTTGGCCTGGTGGATAGAGCCAAAGTAGTTCCGTAATCAGTGACACGTCTGTGCACTACATAAGAGAATGGATACAGTCGGTGACACGACAAACTCACAGGCAAAGTGTCACCTCATCTGGATGGGCAGGTCTGGCACATGTTGAGACCCGACGTGGATTATAAGCAGAGAATGGATAAACTCGCGTTGTTTTCTCTGCAGCTGCGCAGGCTGAAGGAAAATTTAACAAATGTTTGTCAGATTACAGAGTCACAGATAGAATAGACAATTGGTTTTGTTGAAATATCACAGACGAGGTGGCATGTCTTTATGCTGAGAGGGGTTAAGTTGAAAGGAGATATGTGGGGCAAGGTTTTGTTGACATCTTGTGGTGGGGTGCATGAAATGCCCCTCCAGGGGTGATACTTGAAGCAAATACAACAGAGAGGATCAAGAGACTCTACAATAGGTACATGAACGTGCAGGAAATGCACAAGTGGGGATATTATATTGTTAGATGGCATGAGTTCAGTGGGGCATTAAATGAGAAATTAATGGCATGTTTCTCGACTGTTTTGTTCACTGTTCCAAGTTCATAGAACATAGAACATAGAATAGTACAGCACAGTTCAGGCCCTTCGGCCCACAATGTTGTGCCGACCCTCAAACCCTGCCTCCAATCTTAGCCCCCAACTTAAATTCCTCCATATACCTGTCTAGTAGTCTCTTAAACTTCACTAGTGTATCTGCCTCCACCACTGACTCAGGCAGTGCATTCCACGCACCAACCACTCTCTGAGTAAAAAACCTTCCTCTAATATCCCCCTTCAACTTCCCACCTATTACCTTAAAGCCATGTCCTCTAGTATTGAGCAGTGGTGCCCTGGGGAAGAGGCGCTGGCTATCCACTCTATCTATTCCTCTTATTATCTTGTACACCTCTATCATGTCTCCTCTCATCCTCCTTCTCTCCAACGAGTAAAACCCTAGCTCCCTTAATCTCTGACCATAATGCATACTCTCTTAACCAGGCAGCATCCTGGTAAATCTCCTCCGGACCCTTTCCAATGCTTCCACATCCTTCCTATAGTGAGGTGACCAGAACTGGACACAGTACTCCAAGTGTGGCCAAACCAGAGTTTTATAGAGCTGCATCATTACATCGCGACTCTCAAACTCTATCCCTCGACTTGTGAAAGCTAGCACCCCATAAGATTTCTTAACTACCCTATCCACCTGTGAGGCAACTTTCAGGCAACACACATAAAAGTTGCTGGTGAATGCAGCAGGCCAGGCAGCATCTCTAGGAAGAGGTGCAGTCGACATTTCAGGCCGAGATCCTTCGTCAGGACTAACTGAAGGCGGACATTTACCCCGAGGTCCCTTTGCTCCTCCAGACAACCAGGTATCCAGCCACTTACTTTTTACTCTGGCTTGGAGTTTGTCCTTCCAAAGTGTACCACGTCAAACTTCTCCGAGTTAAACTCCATCTGCCACTTCTGCATCCTGTCAATGTCTCTCTGCAATCTTTGACAATCCTCCACACTATATACAACAGCACCAACCTTTGTATCATCTGCAAACTTGCCAACCCACCCTTCTACCTCCGCATCCAGGTCGTAAATAAAAATCACGAAAAGTAGAGGTCCCAGAACAGACCCTTGTGGGACACCACTAGTCACAATCCTCCAATCTGAATACACTCCCTCCACCACCACCCTCTGCCTTCTGCAGGCAAGCCAATTCTGAATTCACCTGGCCAAACCTCCCTGGCTCCCATGCCTTCTGACTTTCTGAATAAGCCTACCGTGTGGAATCTTGTCAAGTCTTGCTCCTCGAAATGTTTTTCAACCCTTGGACTGGATCCAGCAGCACTGGCTGATCTTACCAGTTCTTGTGAAATCTTCATCACTATTCTCCACCTTATACCAACAAATCAAACCTGCAACCCTTTCTTGACAGTTCCAGGTAAATTTATTATCAAAACATGTATACATTACCACGTGATTCATGGAGATTCAATTTCTTGCACCTGTTGAGAAAGAAAAAAAACACACAACAGAATTTATTAAAAACTGCACAGGAAAAGACAAAGACAGAGAAGCTACCGATGGGCAAGGATAATAAAGGGTGAAAATAAAAATAAAATACGACTATGATATTGAGTGGTAGACTCTGTGAAAGTGAGTCTGTAGGTTGTGGAATCAGTTGAGATTTGTTGATGAATGAGGTTATCCACACCGGTTCAGGAGCCTGATGGTTGTAGGGTAACAACTGTTCCTGAACAAAGGGGTCCAGCGTCCCTCTCCCAGATGTAGTGGTGAGGAGAGAGCGTATCCTGAATGCTGGGCGTCCTTGATGATAGATGCTGCTTTCCTGTGGCAGTGGCCCATGTGAATCACAAACAGAACCGTCTCCTGCTGGGGAAATGCAGGATCTAATAGACTGTGAGGCAAGACCCTCTTGAATACATTTGTCCTTGACCAGCATTTCAGCTCCTGGGAGGGAATAAAGTCTCCCTCATGTGGACAGGATCCTGAAATAACTATGGCACAACTGTAGAGCCAATGGGGTGGTGCGTGTGTTTTCCATCCCTTCACTGAAAACCTCAAGGAGGTCAAAGTATTCCTTGGAATCTTATTGAGAACATCATAGGTCAAAGACTTGGGAATGTCAGAGGCAGCTCGGAAACATAGATTACAGTCTTGGGAATCCTGTGAGCTTCTGGGAGGCAGAGCAGAGCAGAGCAGAAAGCCCAGCCCAGGATACTGCCATTAGACCATAACAGGGCCATGCTGTCAAAACCATGGACACTCTCAGAGGAGGTCCAAAATCTGCCTCCCAATCTGCTCCTCAGTATCTCTGCTGCTACCAGGGGGACTATAGAATACACCCAATAGATTAACTGCTCCCTTCCTGTTCCTGACTTCCACCCATACTGTCTCGAAAGAGGATCCTGCTACATTACCCACCCTTTCTGTAGCTGTAATAGTATCCCTGACCGGTAATGCCATCCCTCCTCCCCTTTTACGCCCCCCATCTATCCCTTTTAAAGCACTGAAGTCCAGAAATATTGAGAATCCTTTCCTGCCCTGCCGCCTGCTCCTGCGGGCGCCAGGTCGCGGATGGAGACCGTGTCCTCCCGCCCATCAGGTAAAACCACGTAGGCATACTGGGGGTTCGCATGAAGTAAGTGAACCCTCCCGACTATCGGGGAGTATTTATGGCTCCTCGCATGTTTCCGGAGCAGCACTGGCCCCGGGGACGTCAGCCAAGGTGGTAGGGTGGTCCCAGTGGTCGATTTTCTGGGAAACGAAAAGAGCCGCTCATGGGGGGTGGCATAACAGGGAGCGGATGGAGTGGAGTGCCTCGGGAAGGACCTCCTGCCAGCGGGAGACTGGCAGTCCCTTTGACCTGAGGGCTAAGAGTGTGGCTTTCCACACTGTGCCATTCTCCTTCTCTACCTGTCCATTCCCCCGGGGATTACAGCTCGTGGTCCTACTGGTCGCAACTCCCCTAGCCAGTAGATATTGGTCACTCATAAACGAGGACGCTCTGTCACTGTGGATATAGCATGGGTATCCGAACAGAGTGAAGAGCTTGCGCAGGGCTTTTATAACTGACGTGGTAGTGGTGTCGGGGCAGGGGATGGCGAGGGGGAACCGCGAGTACTCGTCAGTTACGTTAAGAAAGTACACATTGCGGTCGGTGGAGGGAAGGGGGCCCTTAAAGTTGACACTCAGTCGCTCAAAGGGGCGGGTGGCCTTGATGAGTGGTGCCTTTTCGGTTCGGTAGAAGTGCGGTTTGCACTCTGCCCAGACTTGGCAGTCCCTGGTCATCATCCTGATCTCCTCAAGGGAGTAAGGCAGGTTCCGGGCTTTCACCAAGTTGAAAAGCCGGGTGACTCCCGGGTGGCAAAGCTCTACATGTAGGGCGTATAGCCAGTCGATCTGCGCGCTGGCGCACGTTCCCTGGGATAGGGCGTCGGAGGGCTCGTTGAGCTTCCCAGGCCTGTACTTGATCTCATAGTTGTAGGTGGAGAGTTCGATTCTCCACCTCAGGATTTTATCATTTTTGATTTTGCTCCGCTGCTGATTATTAAACATGAATGCGACTGAGCGCTGGTCAGTTAGCAGGGTGAACCTTTTGCCGGCAAGATAGTGCCTCCAGTGCCTTATAGCTTCCACTATGGCCTGGGCCTCTTTCTCCACCGCGGAGTGCCGAAGTTGAGGACCTTGAAGGGTACGGGAGAAGAATGCCACTGGTCTTCCCGCCTGGTTGAGGGTAGCAGCCAGTGCAAAGTCGGAGGCGTCACTCTCTACTTGGAAGGGAATGGCCTCATCCACCGCATGCATTGCTGCTTTGGCAATGTCCCCTTTTATGCAGTTGAAGGCCGTGTGGGCCTCGGCAGAGAGGGAGAATGTGGTGGACTTGACCAGGGGGCGGGCCTTGTCTGCATAGTTAGAGACCCATTGGGAGTAATATGAAAAGAAGCCCAGGCACCTTTTGAGGGCTCTGAGGGTATTGGGAAGAGGGAGTTCCAACAGGGGGCGCATACGGTCAGGGTCAGGGCCAATGACTCCATTCTCCACGACCCACCCAAGGACAGCAAGTCGGGTGGTCCCGAATACACACTTGTCCTTGTTATAGGTGAGGTTGAAAGATTTGGCCGCTTGGAGAAATTTTTGGAGGTTGTTGTCGTGATCCTGCCGGTCGTGGCCGCAGATGGTGATGTTATCCAAATATGGGAACGTGGCCTTCAGTTGGCACTGGTCCACCATCCGGTCCATTGCCCTCTGGAAGACAGATACACCATTCGTGACACCAAAGGGGACGCGCAGGAATTGATAAAGCCTGCCGTCCGCCTCGAAGGCAGTGTAAGGGCGGTCCTCCCAGTGGATGGGCAGCTGATGGTAAGCGGATTTTAGGTCTATGGTCGAGTAAACCTCATACTGTGCTATCTGATTGACCTTATCCGTGATGCGGGTATCAATCGATCCCTGGAATCAATCTGGTGAACTTTCTTTGTATGTCCTCTATGGCAAGAATGTCTTTCCTCAGATTAGGGGAACAAAACTGCACACAATACTCCTGGTGTGGTCTCACCAAGGCCTTGTACAACTGCAGTAGTACCTCCCTGTTCCTGTACTCGAATCCTCTCGCTATAAATGCCAGCATACCATTCGCCTTTTTCACCGCCTGCTGTACCTGCATGCCCACTTTCAATGACTTGTGTATAATGACACCCAGGTCTCGTTGCACCTCCCCTTTTCCTAATCGGCCACCATTCAGATAATAATCTGTTTTCCTATTTTTGCCACCAAAGTGGAAAACCTCACATTTATCCACATTAAATTGCATTTGCCATGAATTTGCCCACTCACCCAACCTATCCAAGTCACCCTGCATACTCTTAGCATCCTCCTCGCAGCTAACACTGCCGCCCAGCTTCGTGTCATCCGCAAACTTGGAGATGCTGCATTTAATTCCCTCATCTAGGTCATTAATTATATTGTAAACAACTGGGGTCTCAGCACTGAGCCTTGCGGTACCCCACTAGTCACTGCCTGCCATTCTGAAAAGGTCCTGTTTATCCCCACTCTTTGCTTCCTGTCTGCCAACCAATTCTCTATCCACATCAATACCTTACCCCCAATACCATGTGCTTTAAGTTTGCCCACTAATCTCCTGTGTGGGACCTTGTCAAAAGCCTTTTGAAAATCCAAATATCCCACATCCACTGGTTCTCCCCTATCCACTCTACTACTTACATCCTCAAAAAATTCTATGAAATTCGTCAGACAAGATTTTCCTTTCACCAATCCATGCTGACTTTGTCCGATGATTTCACCGCTTTCCAAATGTGCTGTTATCACATCTTTTATAAGTGACTCTAGCATTTTCCCCACCACCGATGTCAGGCTAACCTATAATTCCCTGGTTTCTCTCTCCCTCCGTTTTCAAAAGCGGGGTTACATTAGCCACCCTCCAATCCTCAGAATCTAGTCCAGTATCTAAAGAGTTTTGAAAAATTATCACCAATGCATCCACAATTTCTTGGGCTACTTCCTTAAGCACTCTAGGATGCAGACAATCTGGCCCTGGGGATTTATCTGCCTTTAATCCCTTCAATTTACCTAACACCACTTCCCTACGAACATGAGATTCCCTTAATTCCTCCATCTCACGAGACCCTCTGTCCCCTACTATTTCCGGAAGATTATATATATTCTCCTTAGTGAAGCCCGAACCAAAGTAGTTATTCAATTGGTCTGCCATGTCCTTTTTCCCCATAATCAATTCACCTGTTTCTGTCTGTAGGGGACCTACATTTGTCTTTACCAGTCTTTTCCTTTTTACATATCTATAAAAGCTTTTGCAGTCAGTTTTTATGTTCCCTGCCAGTTTTCTCTCATAATCTTTTTTCCCCTTCCTAATTAAGCCCTTTGTCCTCCTCTGCTGAACTCTGAATTTCTCCCAGTCCTCAGGTGAGCCACTTTCTCTGGCTAATTTGTATGCTTCTTCTTTGGAATTGATGCTATCCCTAATTTCTCTGTAGGGGAATGAGGGTGGCGGGTCACCAGGATGTCTGTGGGGGGGTGGGGGGAGGGAGGGTGGAGAGTCACAGGTATTTCTGAGGTGGAGTGAGGGAGGGAGGGAGGAGGGTCACAGGGATGTCTGTAGAGGAGGGAGGGAGGGAGGGTGGAGGGTCACAGGGATGTCTGTAGGGAGGCAGCGAGGGAGGGTAGAGGGTACGTGGATGTCTGTAGGGGAGGGAGGGAGGGTGGGAGGGAAGGAGGAGGGTCACAGGGATGTCTGTAGGAGAGGGAGGGAGAGTGGAGGGTCACAGCTATGTCTGCAGGGGAGGGAGGAAGGGAGGGTGGAGGGTCACAGGGATGTCTGTAGGGGAGGGAGGGAGGGTGGAGGGTAACAAGGATGTCTGTATGGGAGGGAGGGAGGGAGTGAGGGTGGAGGGTCACAGGGATGTCTGTAGGGGAGGGAGGGTGGAGGGTCACAGGGATGTCTCTAGGTGAGGGAGGGAGGGTAGAGGGTCACAGGGATGTTTGTAGGGGAGGGAAAGAGGGAGGGTGGAGGGTCACAGGGATGTCTGTAGGGGAGGGAGGGAGTGAGGGTTGAGGGTCACAGTAATGTCTGTAGGGGAGGTAGGGAGGGTGGAGGGTCACAGGGATGTCTGCAGGGTGGGAGGTGGGGAGAGAGGAAGGGTGGAGAATCACAGGGATTTCTGAGGCAGAGTGAGGGAGGGAGGGAGGGAGGAGGGTCACCGGGATGTCTGTAGGGGAGTGAGCGAGGGTGGAGGGTCACAGGGATGTCTTTAGGGGAGGGAGGGAGGGAGGGTGGAGGGGTCACAGGGATTTCTGAGGTGGAGTGAGGGGGGAAGGGAGGGAGGGTCACAGGGATGTCTGTAGGGGAGGGAGGGAGGGAGGGTGGAGGGTCACGGGGATGTCTGTAGGGGAGGGAGGGAGGGAGGGAGGGTGGAGGGTCACAGTGATGTCTGTAGGGAGGGAGGGAGGGAGGGTGGAGGGTCACAGGGATGTCTGTAGGGAGGGAGGGAGGGAGGGTGGAGGGTCACAGTGATGTCTGTAGGAGGGAGGGAGGGAGGGTGGAGGGTCACAGGGATGTCTGTAGGGGAGGGAGGGAGGTAGGGAGGGTGGAGTGTCACAGGGATGTCTGTAGGCGAGGGAGGGTGGGAGGGTGGAGGGTCACAGGGATGTCTGTCGGGGAGGGAGGGAGGGTGGAGGGTCACAGGGATGTCTGTAGGGGAAGAGGGGAGGGAGGGAGGGAGGGTGGAGGGTCACAGTGATGTCTGTAGGGAGGGAGAGAGGGAGGGTGGAGGGTCACAGGGATGTCTGTAGGAGAGGGAGGGAGGGAGGGAGGGTGGAGGGTCACAGGGATGTCTGTAGGGGAGGGAGGGAGGGAGGGTGGAGGGTCACAGGGATGTCTGTAGGGAGGGAGGGAGGGAGGGTGGAGGGTCACGGGGATGTCTGTAAGGGAGGGAGGGAGGGAGGGTGGAGGGTCACAGGGATGTCTGTAGGGGAGGGAGGGAGGGAGGGTGGAGGGTCACGGGGATGTCTCTAGGGGAGGGAGGGAGGGAGGGTGGAGGGTCACAGTGATGTCTGTAGGGAGGGAGGGAGGGTGGAAGGTCACAGGGATGTCTCTAGGTGAGGGAGGGAGGGTGGAGGGTCACAGGGATGTCTGTAGGGGAGGGAGGGAGGGAGGGTGGAGGGTCACGGGGATGTCTCTAGGGGAGGGAGGGAGGGAGGGTGGAGGGTCACAGTGATGTCTGTAGGGAGGGAGGGAGGGTGGAAGGTCACAGGGATGTCTCTAGGTGAGGGAGGGAGGGTGGAGGGGTCACAGGGATGTTTGTAGTGGAGGGAAAGAGGGAGGGTGGAGGGTCACAGGGATGTCTGTAGGGGAGGGAGGGAGGGTCGAGGGTCACAGGGATGTCTTTAGGGAGGGAGGGAGTGAGGGTTGAGGGTCACAGTAATGTCTGTAGGGGAGGTAGGGAGGGTGGAGGGTCACAGGGATGTCTGCAGGGTGGGAGGTGGGGAGGGAGGAAGGGTGGAGAGTCACAGGGATTTCTGAGGCAGAGTGAGGGAGGGAGGGAGGGAGGAGGGTCACCGGGATGTCTGTAGGGGAGTGAGCGAGGGTGGAGGGTCACAGGGATGTCTTTAGGGGAGGGAGGGTGGAGGGTGACTGGGATGTCTGTAGGGGAGGGAGGGAGGGTGGGTGGAGGGTCACAGGGATGACTGTAGGGGAGGGAGGGTGGAGGGTCACTGGGATGTCTCTAGGTGAGGGAGGGAGGGTAGAGGGTCACAGGGATGTTTGTAGGGGAGGGAAAGAGGGAGGGTGGAGGGTTACAGGGATGTCTGTAGGGGAGGGAGGGAGGGTAGAGGGTCACAGGGATGTTTGTAGGGAGGGAGGGAGTGAGGGTTGAGGGTCACAGTAATGTCTGTAGGGGAGGTAGGGAGGGTGGAGGGTCACTGGGATGTCTGCAGTGTGGGAGGTGGGGAGGGAGGAAGGGTGGAGAGTCACAGGGATTTCTGAGGCAGAGTGAGGGAGGGAGGGAGGGAGGGAGGAGGGTCACCGGGATGTCTGTAGGGGAGTGAGCGAGGGTGGAGGGTCACAGGGATGACTGTATGGGAGGGAGGGTGGAGGGTCACAGGGATGTCTGTGGGGGGGGGGAGGGAGGGAGGGTGGAGGGTCACAGGGATGTCTGTGGAGGTGGGGAGGGAGGGAGGGTGGAGGGTCACAGGGATTTCTGAGGTGGAGTGAGTGAGGAAGGGAGGAGGGTCACCGGGATGTCTGTAGGGGAGGGAGCGAGGGTCACAGGGATGTCTGTAGAGGAGGGAGGGAGGGAGGGTGGAGGGTCACAGGGATGTCTGTAGGGGAGGCAGCGAGGGAGGGTGGATGGTACGTGGATGTCATTAGGGGAGGGTGGGAGGGTGAGTGGAGGGTCACAGGGATGACTGTAGGGGAGGGAGGGTGGAGGGTCACTGGGATGTCTGTGGGGGAGGGAGGGTGGAGGGTGACTGGATGTCTGTGGGGGGGGAGGGGAGGGAGGGTGGAGGGTCACAGGGATTTCTGAGGTGGAGTGAGTGAGGAAGGGAGGAGGGTCACCGGGATGTCTGTAGGGGAGGGAGCAAGGGTGGAGGGTTACAGGGATGTCTGTATGGGAGGGAGGGTGGGTCGAGGGTAACAGCGATGTCTGTCGGGGAGGAGAGGAGGGAGGGAGGGAGGGTGGAGGGTCAGAGGGATGTCTGTCGGGGAGTGTCACAGAGATGTCTGTAGGGGAGGGTCACAGAGATGTCTGTAGGGAGGGATGGAGGGAGAGAGGGAGTGTGGAGGGTCACAGAGATGTTTGTAGGGGAGGGTGGAGGGTCACAGGGATGTCTGTAGGGGAGGGAGGGTGGAGGGTCACGGGGATGTCTGTAGGGAGTGAGGGTGGAGGGTCACGGGGATGTCTGTAGGGGAGGGAGGGAGGGAGGGTGGAAGGTCACACGGATGTCTGTAGGGAGGGAGAGGGGAGGGAGGGTGGAGGGTCACAGGGATGTTTGTAGGGGAGGGAGGGTCACAGGGATGTCTGTAGGGGAGGAGAGGAGGGGCGGACAGAGAGGATAGGGTGGAAGGGAGGCGAGGGAGGGGAGGTGGAGGAGAGTGGGTGGGGAGGAGAGAGAGGGAAGGAGGGGGTGTATAGTGAGAGGGAGGGGAGGGAGGTAGGAGGGTATGGAGCGAGAGGGTGAGGAGGGAGGGAGGGGGGTGTGGAGCGAGAGAGTGGGGAGCGAGGGAGGGGGCGTGGAGCGAGAGGGAGGGAGGGGAGTGCAGGAGCGGAGGGAGGGGAGGATGGGAGGGGGAGAAGAGGAGAGAGGGAGCAGAAGAGAGAGGGAGTGCGGGAGGGGAGGAGAGGGAGGGAGGGGAAGGGGAGAAGAGGGGGAGGGGAGAGGGAGGAAGGGAGGGAATGAGAGGGAGGGGTGGGGGAAGAGAGAGGGGGGTGGTGGAGGAGAGAATGAGGGGAAGGGGAGGAGAGGGAGGAGGGGGTAGGGAGGAGAGGGGGCTGGGGAGGAGAGAGGGAGGGGAAGGGGAAGAGAGTGAGGGAGGTGGTGTGGGGGTAGGGAGGAGAGGGGGAGGAGAGGAGAGGGGGAGGGCGGGAGGGGAGGAGAGGAGAGAGAGAGTAGAGGAGGGAGGGAGGATGGGAGGGGAGGAGATGGGGAGGGAGGAGATGGGGAGATGGGGAGAGGGGGGAAGGTGGGAGGGATGGAGAGGGAGGGGAGGGGGAAGACAGAGCGAGGAGATGGGGCAGGGAGAGAGGGAGGAGGGAGGGAGTGGAGGGGAAGAGGAGGCGAGAGAGGGAGGGGAGGGGAGGAGAGGGAAGGGAGGAGAGGGGGAGGGGAGGTGAGATAAGGAGGGAAGGGAGAAGAGGGGGAGGGGAGGACAGAGAGGAGGGAGAAGAGGGGGGAGGGAGGGGGAGCTGAGGGGGGAGGGAGGGGGAGGTGAGGGGGAGGGGAGGAGAGTGGGAGGGGAGTGGAGAGAGGGGAGGAGAGGGCGAGGGTAGGAGAGGGGGGTGGGGGAGGGAGGGGAAGGAGTGGAGAGAGGGAGGGGGAGAGATAGGGAGAGGAGGAGAGGGAGGGAGGAGGGGGTGTAAGGGAGGAAATGGGAGGGAAGAGGAGGAAGGGACGGGGGATAAGGTGGGGGTGGGAGAGTTTAGGTGCGGCGGGGGGTAGGTGGTGGTGGCGGTGAGTGAGGGAGAGGCCGAGAGGGAAAGGGGAGACGTGTGGCGGCAGAGAAGGGGTTGGGGTGGATGGGAAGGAGGGAGGGAAGGAGTGATGGAATGGGGAGGGTGGGTAATGAGGCGATGGGAGGGAAGAAGGGGAAGGTGGGGGGGAGGGAAGAAGGGGAAGGGGGAGGGAAGAAGGGGAAGGAGGGGGGAGGGAAGAAGAGGAAGGGGGAGGGAAGAAGGGGAAGGGGGAGGGAAGAAGGGGAAAGGGAGGGAAGAAGAGGAAGGGGGGAAGGAAGAAGGGGAAGGTGGAGGGGGGAGGGAAGAAGGGGAAGGTGGGGGGAGGGAAGAAGGGGAAGGTGGGGGGGAGGGAAGAAGGGGAAGGTGGGTGGGGAGGGAAGAAGGGGAAGGTGGGGGTAGG